>NC_056745.1:414682862-414697862 GCF_019279795.1 Protopterus annectens | reverse complement strand
TAATAGCACTACATACCTAGGTAGGGGTTCTAGTCCCAGTGTTGCCAAGTAAGAGTGTGTGTGTGTATATGTAAAGGGATCTACTTCAGTTTGCAGAATTTACATGTCCCAGGAGGTCATCTGTCCAAGAACTGACTGGCAAATGCTAACATTTCACAGGTATCATTCCATCACAACTAGTAGTAGATGTGTAAATGTACTCTTCCCCACTGTATAGCTGCACAGCAATATTGGGGTTGGTATATATAGCTAGGTGTGGATCTTGTGGACACAGCCACCATCATTGTGGTTATTGTTGAGTGTATCCCCCCGCTTAGTTGGCTG
Source organism: Protopterus annectens (assembly GCF_019279795.1). Classification (NCBI taxonomy): domain Eukaryota; kingdom Metazoa; phylum Chordata; order Ceratodontiformes; family Protopteridae; genus Protopterus; species Protopterus annectens. The sequence goes on along the minus strand of NC_056745.1, from coordinate 414,697,538 downwards.
TAATACTGTACAGTTCATGTTAACAGGTTAAGAAGTTGTCAATCACACTATTTGCAGTTCTACACCACCCCACACCTTCCAAAGGTTAGGGCTGTGCCACCCGCACCAGCATACCTATGTTTACCAAGTTGAGGATTGTACTACATCGAGGAAGGGGACATATACCCTGCCAGTACCATTGTCAATGACATTAAACTAGCAGACTGATTATTTCCCAATGTGATGTTGTGCCTATTCTGTCTTGGTGGAATTATATAGGCTAAAATGGGTTCCTTGCAAAATTACATACATCTATGTGTACAGTATTCTCTGTGTATTGCATCAACACCAAAGCCTTTGTGTGAAGGTGTTATACACAAACATGTAGTACCATTGTCCACTGTAGAAGGGCTGCTGGCATCAGCCACCATGCACTCACCTGTATACACCCCTCAGACCTGTGTCATATGCAGTAACTGTTATACAGACTTGTGACTTGTGTTCAGCTGTACCCAGGATATGGCACAGTCAAGGTGTCACCACACTGCCATACCCCTTGTAGGAAACAACAGCAGACCAATATCCTGCTGACACACAGACACCTACAACACAAACAGAATACATTATGGAGACCACAATCACTCAGTGTTAATAACAGCTATAATGCATCATGGGTGGACCGCTACACATCCTGACATGTAAGCATTAAACTTTAGTGCTGAAAACATGTTACGGAGCATTACATTGGTACACCATAGTACAGTCAGCCTGTGCATCAGAACCATATTAGCCTGTCTCTGCATTGATGTTATGGATGACATGGATGTGGCACAAATATCATCATATGCACAGGGTGTGTTATGGGTTTGCCAGAGACCTAGGCTGAGCCATTCATTTGACATCATGTGTGTGTGTGTGTTAGGGGGTTTCATTATTAATTGGGCTGTTGCGATGTCGTGTGTGTAAGTATGGGGTTCCCCTAGCTGTGTTGGTGATGTGTATGTGTATGCATGCACACAGTTCTGCCATGTGGCTGCCCTATACAGGGGTTTGTTGGACAGCTGAAGACAATACCTGGCAGGGTGTGCAATTCACCGTCTCTGGCCATGGACATGAGAACTGTGCCTGCCATGGGTTCCATGGGAACCACCAGGTATAAACTGCGATATGGTACTCTCCCCTGATGATAACATATGTCCACTGGATCTGGGTCCCTCTTGGGACTGGCCAAGGCCATGTGCACATGGCCTGATATGTTGTGTGGCATGGACAGCACCCCCTCTGCAGTGCTGGGGCTAGTACTGCCACTACGGGAGCAGCTCTGACTTCATGCACGTTCACGTCGACCTTCAGCTGTTGGTGTTGCTGGCCTACGTCCAGGTGGCTGTCGCACTGCTCCCACCATATGCCTAAGCACAGACATTCCACGGTCGGTCGAGGATTCCCACCATCTCACCCAACTGTCTATCCAGGACCTTGGCAAAATAACAGTGGGCACCTGCAAGATCACAGATGTTGTCAATAACAACAGAATCAGTAGCCCTCTGCAGCCTCAGATCCTGTCTGGTATACCGTTCCATATGTGCCTGCATCTCCATGATGGTCTGAAACATGCATCTGGTGACACCAGATGTGGCACATCTGCCATGGGCATGATGACCAGCAGCCCTCCTATGGGCACCTCTGTACATCTGCCTGTGTGGTACTTCGCCGGGCATCTGTCTATGGCTGCTGTGTCCAGACACACATGCCATAGACACCACACTGTCTTGTCCCATGCCACCACCCGCCAACTGTCCCTCATCTATGGCCACTGGTGATTGGGTATGTATAGGCAATGTGACTGTGTGCGGGGATGGGGTGGATAACAGTGAGATGTCAAACGATGGCGCAGCTTTAGCCCCTGACAACCCTGCCTGTGCCTCAACACACCTATCATCATTGTCAGTGTTTGTATGGACACTAACATCAGTTTGCCTGCAGGAGGGATCCTGACAACTCACCACCTGTGAGGGGAAAACAAGAAATACACTTTAAGACCTGTACATCATTGCTTAACTGTACACACACACACACACACACACACACACACACACACACACACACACACACACACACACACACACACACACACATACTTGCAGGTGAGCTTGCACAAAGATATTACACACAGACTTCTCATTACCCATCTGTCAAAATGCATTACATATGGCACTCAACAGCATGCACTGCAGCTATAGTCAATCCCTGTTACCAACATTATACATCTCTGTGATGCATGGATTGTGTTAGTAGGTGATGCCCCTTCCCCTGGAACATACTTCACCCATGTACACAGTATTGCTGTGCACCTGTTCAGCACCCTGGCATGTACTGTGCACCATACCTCACAGGTGTACACGCCATTGCTGAATGTATATATGTGTGTCAGTTATGTTTGCTATGCTGCTCACAGCCCCATTGTGTTTGTCAGACACATGCCTGGGATGATGGATCTTTTGTTCAACAGTCCGAATACACTATCACCTAACACACTTTAGCAAAAGTGCTTTTACTGAAAAAGCGCTTTCGCTAAAGTGTGTTAAAGAAAAAAAAAAACATTAAATTAACGTTTTTGCAGGGGGGCAAGCCCCCCTGCATCTCCACAGCCCCCCACACACCCCTACTTTAATAATCTCACGCCAAGATTGCACTACAGTGGGGAAAAGGGAATTTTTCCTTATTTGCAGAGTAGTATGTTCTCCGTAACAGGCATACTTACGCGAAAATGATTCTTCTGTGAAAAGCACTTTCGTGTAAGTATGCCTGGCCATTAGTGATTTGGTGAAAATTTCATTTGGGGATCAGCACAGATCCCGGGATGATATGTGGACAGATGTCAATAGTGAATGCCTGATGTCTGATTTGCAGATCTCATCATGATCAGCGGTGCATGTATGACCAATAAAATACAATTACACTGACAACTTTCAAACCTTACTGTGGCTATGAGGAGTGTACACACCCTTATTGACATGGCACCTTCTTCCCTGATATGCCATGAGGTTGCAATACTGCATATGTTAACATTACATAAACCTGATATGTGACATATGACCTGTGCAATCAAATGAAGTATCAAACAAATGTGTTAGTTGTGTAGATGCTGATTGAGATGCATACAATCTGTGGGTGCATAAGTGTGCACACCCTTAACATGATGGTTTGTTGCACCAACTGTTAAGTGTACTACAACAGTCATTATTCCTGGAAGGGGTATACTAGCATGGACCATCTGCACTTGCCAGTATCTGGTCACTCTGCCCAACAAATGTCCCTCAACTCTGCAAGATTGTAAGGTCAACTCATGTGCATAGCCCTTGGAGGTCACGCAGTGCCTTCACTATTGCTTTGTTGTCAGTGTTATGTCTGCTACAATTCATGACCTTAAAAAACGTGAAAGTAGAAAAAACCAATGAATGTCAAAACAAATGGATACGGACTCCTTGCTCCAGCAAATATAATCAAAATAGTGGTTAACAGGAACTCAAAATAAAGTAAATTCCTTTTTAACGCAAAATTTATTAGTACAGCGTTTTCGCCATGTACACTGACACAGCTTCCTCAGAATACAATACTTAATTAATCTAAGTCGATTTAAATACATATCCAAAAGGAAATGATGTCATGACCTTGAAGGTTATTGTTAAAGGTGCATAAGAAATAAGTAGTGTCAACATTTTAATTATTTTTAAAACACATAAGTAAGAAATCAATTCAATGTTAAAATGTAATTAAAACATGTTATAAAATATTTATATTTAAGCATAAAAAGCATAATAGTGTATGTAATGTAACCAGTGTTGGCAGTAGCCAAAAAAATGCAAGAATACAATTAGTATTGAGTGATTCTAAGTTATGAAACCAAGACTTATAAAACTTTTGATGCTTGAGGGAAGAGATTACTACTGTAAGGTGACACAAGTAAAAATTCTAAACAGTTTAACAAGTTAATAATAATAAGTTAATAATAATCCCACCAAATGAGAAACCGAAAAACGTGATATACTCATCTAAAATAACTTCTCAGTTTTAAAACTGAAGAAATACTGCAATTCTCATTTAGGGCTGGGAAATTAAATGCGTCAGTTCTCAATTGCCACTCAAGTTCACAAAGTTCTAAGAGTAATGGAATGGGGCCCCCCTGATGTTACCCTGTATTTGGTCTATTGCCATAAAAGAAAAACTGTGCCCAGGATGCTTAATAACATGCACAGCAAGTGCATTGTTTTCATTCTCCGTCCTGATCGCGTAGAGGTGTTCGTACATGCGATCACGGAGTCTACGATCGGTTTTACCGATGTAGAAAGATGGGCAACAGTCACAGAATGCCACATAGACAATTGATTTACTTTCACAGTTAAGGGGGACTCTAATCATGTATTTTTTATTCCTTATTAAAAAGGTTTGTCCTGATCTAACTTTGTGGCATCTATTACAGAGGCCACATGGGAACATACCTATTTTCCTATTAGAAAAAGTTTTAAGAACATTCCTCTGTGACAACTCCTTCAAATTATTGTTCCTTTTGAACACGAACCTGGGGGTCACACCAAATTTGTCAGTAAGTAAGGTTTTGTTTGTGATAAAATCCCAGTTCTTACGTATAATAGACATTATAGCTTTCGAATGGAAACTATAAGTCATAATGTAGCTCAAAGATGGATCAAATTGGGTAAGTTGGGGAGGTGAGTTGACCTCTATGTGGTCTATACAAGTAACGTCATTCAAAGGACTTGATGGTTGAACATTTGACGTTACTGAATTATCCTTACTTAGGATGGCTTTAAAGAACCCATTAATTCTCTTTGTGTGTACTTCCGAAATGAGTTCATAGATGAGTTGAATTGGGTAGCCCCTATTATTAAATAATTCAAGAAGGAAGTCACATTCTTTCTCAAAGTCTTCCAACGTACTGCACATCTTAGCCGCCCTCACCAACTGCCCTTTGACAATGGCTTTTTTCTGTTTAAAAGGGTGGTGGCTTGAAAAGTGCAAAAAAGAGTTGCAGTACGTTGGTTTTCTAAAAATGTTAGAAGTGTACGTCTGAGTAGAAATATTTTTTGACAATTTAATGTCAAGATAATCAATTTCCGTACTAGAAAACTTATACGTAAATTTCAAGAAGGCCGTAGTGGCATTAATTGAAGTAATGAAGGCATCAACTTCTGCGAGGTTACCCCTGAATAGCAAGAATGCATCATCCAAATATCTAGTATAAAATTGTACTGAAGACATTAAAGTTGGAGATGCGAAAAGCATATGCTTTTCCCAATAACCCATGACGAAGTTAGCCACAGATGATCCACAAGGGGACCCCATGGCGACCCCCTGTTTTTGAAGAAAATATTTTTTATTGAAAGTGAAATAGTTAGAAGACAGAACAATATCCATCAGTTCTGTAATTAATTCAATTTCCAATCTAGGTGCACCAAGTTCTTGTAGTAACAGTGCAGTCCACTCAAGTGCTTCCTGGTGAGGGATTGAAGTATATAGGTCCACCACATCAACGGTGAGGAAGTTATCCTCAACGTTGAAGATGGGCTCGATATCTGATCTAAAAAGACCAGGAGTCCTTGCAAACACCTGGCAAGAGCTGCACGTACTTGGACAGAAGTTTGTCAACAACTTTAGCACTAGGGTATGTTATTGAGGACCTACCATCAATTAAGGCCCTCATTGGTGGATTTGATAAATCTTTGTGTATCTTGGGAATACCAAACATAACTGGTAACTTTGGTAGTGTAATGTCAATGTAGTTATAAGTATCCAAGTTGATTTTATTCCCAAGATACAAGTCACGGAAGTAACCTCTAATCCTGTTATGTACAGTGTTAATTTCACTGATAGAAGCTTCTGAATATGCTGGTGAATCTAGAACTGAAATCATTTTTTCATTGTATATTTCATTTTCAAATATCACTAACCCCCCTCCCTTATCAGGTTTCATTAAGCGTACTGGTTCATGGCATAGATTAGTAAATGAAACAATTTGTTCTTTTGAGGTATTAAATGCCCGGTGAGCTCCTCTCCCAAAGTTGTCATTGAACAGGTGTCTTAGGTCTACTTCAGGCACGTGTTCAAATAAGGCTAGGGAGGGATGAAGGGAGGTTAGTTTAACCTCCTTCATCCCTCCTAACCTGTTGAACTGCGTGCCTGAAGTAGACCTAAGACACCTGTTCAATGACAACTTTGGGAGAGAGCTCACCGAGCATTGTTTCAAAGAACAAATTGTTTCATTCTATCTATGCCATGAACCAGCACGCTAATGAAACCTGGAGGGGGTTAGTGATATTTGAAAATATACAATGAAAAAATTATTTCTAGATTCACCAGCATATTCAGAAGCTTCTCCTATCTTGGGAATAAAATCAACTGATACTTATAACTACATTGACATTACACTACCAAAGTTACCAGTTATGTTTGGTATTCCCAAGATACACAAAGATTTATCAAATCCACCAATGAGCTTAATTGATGGTAGGTCCTCAATAACATACCCTAGTGCTAAAGTTGTTGACAAACTTCTGTCCAAGTGCAGCTCTCTCTTCAGGTGTTTGCAAGGACTCCTGGTCTTTTAGATCAGATATCGAGTTCATTCTTCAACGCTGAGGATAACTTCCTCACCGCTGATGTGGTGGACTCACCAGGAATATACTTAGATGGAAATTGAATTAATTACAGAACTGATGGATATTGTTCTGTCTTCTAACTATTTCACTTTCAATAAAAAATATTTTCTTCAAAAACAGGGGTCGCCATGGGGTCCCTTGTGGATCATCTGTATTAACTTCATTATGGGTTATTGGGAAAAGCATATGCTTTTCGTATTCTAACTCAATGTCTTCAGTACAATTTATACTAGATATTTGGATGATGCATTCTTGCTATTCAAGGGTAACCTCAAGAGAAGTTGATGCCTTCATTACTTCAATTAATGCCACTACGCCTTCTTGAAATTTAAATTTACGTTTTCTGCAATGGATGATTATCTTGACATTAAATTGTCAAAATATTTCTACTCAGACGTACACTTCTAACATTTTAGAAAACCAACGATACTGCTCTTTTGCACTTTCAAGCCACCACCCTTTAAACAGAAAAAGCCATTGTCAAAGGGCAGTTGAGGGCGATGTGCAGTTGGAAGACTTTTGAGAAAGAATGTGACTTCCTTCTTGAATTATTTAATAATAGGGGCTACCCAATTCAACTCATCTATGAACTCATTTCGGAAGTACACACAAAGAGAATTAATGGGTTCTTTAAAGCCATCCTAAGTAAGGATAATTCAGTAACGTCAAATGTTCAACCATCAAGTCCTTTGAATGACGTTACTTGTATAGACCACATAGAGGTCAACTCACCTCCCCAACTTACCCAATTTGATCCATCTTTGAGCTACATTATGACTTATAGTTTCCATTCGAAAGCTATAATGTCTATTATACGTAAGAACTGGGATTTTATCACAAACAAAACCTTACTTACTGACAAATTTGGTGTGACCCCCAGGTTCGTGTTCAAAAGGAACAATAATTTGAAGGAGTTGTCACAGAGGAATGTTCTTAAAACTTTTTCTAATAGGAAAATAGGTATGTTCCCATGTGGCCTCTGTAATAGATGCCACAAAGTTAGATCAGGACAAACCTTTTTAATAAGGAATAAAAAATATACATGATTAGAGTCCCCCTTAACTGTGAAAGTAAATCAATTGTCTATGTGGCATTCTGTGACTGTTGCCCATCTTTCTACATCGGTAAAACCGATCAGACTCGTGATCGCGTACGAACACCTACGCGATCAGGACGGAGAATGAAAACAATGCACTTGCTGTGCATGTTATTAAGCATCCTGGGCACAGTTTTTCTTTATGGCAATAGACCAAATACAGGGTAACATCAGGGGGGGCCCCATTCCATTACTCTTAGAACTTTGTGAACTTGAGTGGCAATTGAGAACTGACGCATTTAATTTCCGCCTAAATGAGAATTGCAGTATTTCTTCAGTTTTAAAACTGAGAAGTTATTTTAGATGAGTATATCACGCTTTTCGTTTCTCATTTGGTGGATTATTATTAACTTATTATTATTAACTTGTTAACCTGTTTAGAATTTTTACTTGTGTCACCTTACAGTAGTAATCTCTTCCCTCAAGCATCAAAAGTTTTATAAGTCTTGGTTTCATAACTTAGAATCACTCAATACTAATTGTATTCTTGCATTTTTTTGGCTACTGCCAACATTGTTTACATTATATACACTATTATGCTTTTTATGCTTAAATACAAATATTTTATAACATGTTTTAATTACATTTTAACATTGAATTGATTTCTTACTTATGTGTTTTAAAAATAATTAAAATGTTGACACTACTTATTTCTTATGCACCTTTAACAATAACCTTCAAGGTCATGACATCATTTCCTTTTGGATATGTATTTAAATCGACTTAGATTAATTAAGTATTGTATTCTGAGGAAGCTGTGTCAGTGTACATGGCGAAAACGCTGTACTAATAAATTTTGCGTTAAAAAGGAATTTACTTTATTTTGAGTTCCTGTTAACCACTATTTTGATTATATTTGCTGGAGCAAGGAGTCCGTATCCATTTGTTTTGACAATTCATGACCTTGATTGTGTGCAGATACAGCCATTTTTAGTGAGCTTTGGATGTCTGCTTCAGTTCACTGTTGTGTTTCAGGATGACACCCCTCCCCATCCTTTCTGCAGATGCTTGACAACTATGGGCTACAAATGAGTATCATTTTGCAATGTCCCAAATTCAGAACACCATGTGTACTGGCCTAGTCCCTGCTAATGAATGGCAAACATACAGGTGTACACTGGCACCAGCAAGGTACAGATGAGGATGTTGGGCCTGAGGTGGAGTGAGGTGTTGCCTGTGCAGCACATGTATCTTAATTGATACTGTCTGTAGGTTTCAAACTTGGTCTTGTTACATTATTACACATTGCAACACATGCCTTTGATGGACTTTTGATGTTATGCATATGCTACCTGTAGAGAGCCCTGGCTGATGTTTCCTGTGGAACAACTGTCCCATCTGATTACCCTAACCCATGGGCCACACTTATGCAGAGTCCAGGTGATTGTCGACACAGGTACTGCACAGCCAGTACTTGCTAGACATTCCTGCAACTCCCTCAGTGTTGCAGCATGTTACTAGGCAGCCTGCATGACCAGTTTACAACATGTGTCGTCATCTGTCTTGGATGGCCATCTGTTTATTTTCTACATTAATGTTGTCCAATACATCCTCATCACATACATAACTGTCTGCATTGTTTGCCATGGTATATGCAATGGTGAGGTAAGGCTACATGTCCCACTCCTGCATGCCACCTGTTGGGTATGGGATACATTCCATGGCTTGTAAGATGTGTGCAAGACACGGCTGCCTCTGTTGCAGGTGAGTGGGCAAATTTGATGGACATACGTCTTGGACAGCAGACCATTTCTTGGTATGACATTGAGGACCTGTACTTGCTTGAAGGGGCATACTCATGAAGAGTGAATGCTGTCAGTACTACAAAAACTGCTTCCACGATATGTTCTTTGGAGTGTATGCACACATATGCTTCCAGTGTTTGTTAAGGTATGCATTTCCCATATTTGCTATCCTAACATAGGATTCCATATTACTCATTCATTGCTCATATTAGGACCACATTACAGGTTGTAAGGGTTGTGGAATGCGGTATTGTGATATGCCATTGTGTAGATCTGTAGCAGTTGCCATTGTAATAGTGATATATACACTGTTGTAGCACTGTATAAGGGTGATGTTTCAGACATGTTCCTACTGTAGGCCGTTTGTCCCACCATTATGCTCATCTCTGTGCACACATCTTGCAATGTCAGGTTGTTTGTTATATTGCAGGACTCTTACGTACCCTTCAGATATGCCACCATGGTGACCACTGTGATGCAGTGCAGTTAATAGCAACAATAACTGAACATGTACAGCATGCATTATGGTTAGGTATGTTAAATGTGTGCATGGCAAATACCATGGCAATAACATGGCCGGTGTATAGGCAAACCTGAACAAACAACACCATACTCACCAGCTACAGGCTGTTGCCCCAGAGGTATACCAGAGGGACATACATAGCTGTGTGAGAGATGTGATGTCAATAGCCACACCTGTGGCATTGTTACAGGGTGGGAGCAGCATTTCAATACATCAACAGTACAAACCCACAATACTACAGATTATGCACATCTGTTTATTACTACAATGCAGCAACAGACTATATATATTTTATCTCACATATGAGTGATTAAACTCAACAGATGGATAAGCAAAAGTGGTCTACTGATGTGCCCTGGGACCTTACCTGCACACTCCTCATCCATTGTGTGGGTAGCACCCACCTCCACAATACTATCTGCAGGGTCTTGTCTTTGATGCAGGCAGGTGCCCTGAGGCTGGCGAGGAGCTCCTCAGCATGTGTCAAGGGGGTTGGATGGCATGACCCCCCCTTGTAGCTAGCTGGTCCCTCCTAACTGCATCAGCATGCTGACGGGCATGGCAGAGCAGGTCAGTGCAATGATGTCGGACCTGCTCATAACTGTGGTTATGAAGGACAACATGGTTTACCCTATGGACGAGCTCATTCGACAGGGCGGTCCTCTCCTGCAGATCATGGGCTGTATGGCCAAACAGGGTGTGGTAGTGCTGTACCAGGTGGTTTATTATAATGTCATTTTCCTGGGGGGAATAGACTGGTGATCACTCTCTTGAAATGGTGCCTGAAAGATAAAAAGAGGAAAAAATATTTGAGGACTCATACTGCAAGGATATAATAGCTGTTAATTCACATCTCTGCCCCCCCCCCACCATATCTGCAACAATAATCTGAACACACAACTCAATGGATATGTTTACAACAACCTACTGTTGGGACATATATTGTATTGTACAACAAACTGTGCGATGTGTTTATAGTCATGTTCCATGTTGAAGCACTATCATTGGTGGGCTGTTGTGAATAATGTCACCTGCATGCCATCGTAAGGGCCACTATGGCTTATGGCTCCATATATGCATGTGTTCTGTTTGCTATGTGACTGCTCCAAATCTGGTTTTCTGAGTTAATGGGGATATCTATGCATGCTGTTAGACGTAATCCTGGAATGTGTGGACTATTATTACCCACGTATGTTCTATAACTATAACAAAATAGCATGTTTGGGAAGTCAGTTCACAGCAGAACCACCTCTCCCACCTCGTCTGGCCATGTTACCATGCCACAGCCGATCTGGGACCCACTCCAAGACCTCATGTGCTGGTCCTGTACTACCTTCAGGTGGAACCACCTTAGGGGATGGCGTTGGACCCCCCCCCCCCCAGGGAGCACACACAAGACAGGATTCTGTCACCTAAAGTCAGGTCCAGGGTCTGGTGCATAGGGAGCTCCACAGAGACTTGGGGGATGTGCTGCACCATGTTGAGGCCCTCAGTACACAATTACAGGGTCGGCATACTCCTCCTGTTCAGCCTCCAGCCCAGGCACTTTCAGGGCTGTGGAGGTGCAGTTGTGACTGCCCATGGGTGGGGATCTTGTTCCCCTTGTTTCCATCTGGGGGCTCATGAGCTTCCACATTCTAAACACCACTCCCCATCCAAGGTGTTTACCCACCATGTATCATATACCACCCCTGTATGCTGTCTTGTCTGTCTTCCAACCTAACCTACCTCCCCAAATATACCTACTATCCTTCCCCAACATACCAATCTCACCTTCACAAATAAGGGCAATGTGTTCCCAGCATGTATTTCACACCAGACATAACTGTCCATTTTGCACCTGCTTACTGCTGTTTATATATATATATATATATATATATATATATATATATATATATATATATCTATATATATATATGTGTGTGTGTGTGTGTGTATAGATATGTGTGATGTTTTCTCACATATATTGTGCAGCACTGTCATTCAACAGTAGGAGAAATGTATATATGTGTGTGTGTGTGTATATATATATATATATATATATATATATATATATATATATATACATATATATATATATATATATATATATATATATATATATATATATATATATATATATATATATATATAGTTCCACTTTTAAATTTCAAAATATCAAAATCTCGAGTTTTGAGATACCGAACTCAAAACATCGAGATTTTGGTATCTCAAAACTTAAAAGTGGACAAAAAAAGAAAAGCCACAGCTAAAATAATGTGTTTGCAGGGGGGCAAGCCCCCTGCACCCCCCACACCCCCCTACTTAAATATACCAACTCCAAGATTGCGCTACAGTGAAGAGATTCTCTTCAATGTAGCGTGATCTCGGAGTTGGTATATTTAAGTAGGGGGGTGTGGGGGTAAATATACCAACTCCGAGATTGTGCTACAGTGAAGAGATTCGCACTGATGTCCCCACCCGATGGCAGTCACCACTACTCTTTTACAGCCTCAAAGGTGGCTGTGCTGGGGGCAGAGCTGGATGGGCCACCTGCCCCTCTAGCTATGACAGCCTGCCCTCCACCTCATCCAGCTCCATCTGTTGGACACTGAGCACTATGCCACATACCTCATCCTGGGTGACAATGTCCTCACCGTGCCCACTTGCAGGGGGGGCCCATCCCCTGCAGTGGTTACACCTGAGGGTGTTGCAGGACCAGCAGATGAGTAGGTCTGGGTTGGGTCCCAAAAGTTCTTGGACCCGGTGCCTCGGCCAGGTGGGGTGGGAGAGGTGGCTCCACTGGGATCTGCCTTCCCATATGTGCTATGGTGTGGAAATTAACAATGAATATTGGTTAGTTATGCACAGCACATTATAACATTAGTCAAAATAGCATGCATGGATATTCCCATTTACCCAAAACAGTGCAATTATAACAGTGCCATAGCAAACAGAACCCATGCATATATGGAATGGCATTCAGGGTTGCAACAGCATGCCAGTTAGTGGTATGTCAGGCAGGCAATAAGATGATTATTCAACAGTGAATAATAGTATGCACACAGTTTAAACAATGATAAACTAAATGGAACAATGATCCCAATAGTAGAGATTTGTTTAGGAACATACCCCTGTTGGTTTCAGTGTGATAGGTGGATCAGTTAAGTGGTGGGGGAAGGGAAAAGATTCGATTGACAACTGCTATCAAGTTTATTTGTCAGTACACTACTATTCACTACTCTACATTCTGACCACACTTACAATCTACCTGGCCCATGAGGCTGCTACAGCACAGCAACAGCTTTGTCTATCAACAGAGCAATTGTACCCTTATTTTAGTTATACACATCAGACCTGTTTCTATACCAATTTCTTTACCTGTGGGCCTTTGCAGATGGACTGTGTGCAGATTACATTGCTGTTTCTACACATATTTCAGATTCACATATTAGTTGCAGGCCCTGGAGTGTGTGTTGTGCCTTTCACATACATCTACTGTGACATTCACTGTGTGCAGGTTTCTTGGCAACTAGGGAAACTATCTATGACAGCATGACACTTGAGGGGCTTGTCTGGGCCAGACTACAGAGTGTGGATGTCTAGCTTACATCTATTTGTAGGACTGGGGCAGATCAACACAGCAATTGTACACATTTCATAGTTATAGACACCATACTAGTATTTCTATTCAGATTTATTTACCTGTGTGCCCTGTATGGAAAATGTATGTGTTGCAGTATATTATTTTTTTCTATTCAGATTGCAGTTTACAACTGTAAAACCAGACTGAGATGTTAGTGGCGGTCCCTGGATTCAAACCATGCTGTGTGTGCAAAATTGAACTACAGGTCTAGTCCTTATCAGACTGGGCTACTGGGGAGATGTTGTGTGTTGCTGTGACATTTCTATCTAGTACATATTTTTGTGCACAGCGGTGGTGGTGCTGCGGTAGCATTGTCACCTCACAGTAAGATGCTGTTTGGTTCAATTCTCAACTAGATCATCTTCTGTGTGGAGACATGCATGAATGGGCGTACCTTCATTGAAGGTTGTGTGTCAGGGCTGGTAACTCGGCATGTAAAAATCAACTACCAATCATTAGCGAACCGGAGTTCCGCTGTGGCGACCCCCTAACCGAAAAAAGCCGAAAGACACAACAACTTTTATTATGGCATGTTGCATTATTTGTTCCCCATTTTCAGTACAAATTATGCATACACAACAGACATTGGTGTCACTGTTTGTGAAACATGTGCACATTAGCTGGATTGCACATTTGACTGTTTTACAACTACATACGGCAATTTAGATTCCAGAGTACACAGTGTAGGGTTTATGTCTGCACCTGTTAGCCTTATACATTTATCTGTACATTCACAGCTACATACGGCTGAAATTGAAAGGTTAACACAGGACAATGCTGGAAGCCAAACAAGTAAAACACATTCTGATGGGAATATGTACTGTTGCTTTTTTCCAGTTATTTGACATGCCCATTCTAAAGTATGCAGACAAGCAGTGCTAAATAAGTTCACCTCAGTTAATGCATTCTGTAGGACATACACATTTCTATTTATCAGGTACAAATGAGATGACACATACCAGTGTTTGGGATCACTTTTATTAGTTTTGACATACATATCTGTGTACTACTCAGAACTTCACAATTACTGTTCC
>NC_056745.1:414605362-414677862 GCF_019279795.1 Protopterus annectens | reverse complement strand
CAGCTTCTCTACGAGAAAAGGGTTGGTAGAAATAAAGTACCAGTTTTTTTGAATAATTTCTAAAATTTGCTTAGAATTATTATTAAAGGTGGTGGTAAAACTCAAAGACATAGGGACTAAATTGACATTTGTACCCATGTTAGAACTGTCGTGTGGTAGTCACGAACCTTAGGGTTAGAGGCAAGGGTTAGGGTAAAGCGATAGTAGGGCTATCCCCTTACCTTGACCCATGCCCTAACCCTAAGGTCCGTGACTACTAGCCCGTTCGGTCTAATGGGTTTGCGAAGTGCACTTTTGCGTTAGTGTGAATGTACTTTTGAAGTTCGAAGTAGTGAACTTTCGTTCTTCAAAAGTGCACCCACATATATATATATATATATATATATATATATATATATACTTCAGAGTATTCAAATGGTTATACCTTATTTAGAAATCAGAAATTCTTTGCTGAAAAACAAATGGATGAGCACTTTCACTCTTAAAAGAGCTCCATCAGACCTAAATCCAGTTTACATGACATGCAGTATTTATCTGCTTTAATGTCAGTTATATCGATCTGGGGTCATAAATGTATGTCACAGGCTGATCATGCAGGCTACAACAGCACCCAAAAAACACTTCTGTCAACCACAGTGCAAAGGACAAGACTGAATCAAGTATCTTCCAGATAAACAAAATTATCACATCAGACCAAGCACAATGTCTTACTGCAGTCTAGGTCATATTAACATGCCATTGGAAACTAAGATTTTTTTCACCCAGTTTTTCTTTTTTAACGTATGTGTCTTACAGAACTCTTGAGTACCCCAGGACCAAACGCAGGCAAGAAAATATTTAATACTTCTGGCTTTCAAATAAATTTACATATTAATTTTAACGGACAATAAATGGATTAAAGTGTACACCTAAACTATACTCTTGCAATTTTCTACTTTGGCAAAAGGATGACCCAAAGTTTAAAAAACAAACTCATGGAAAATGAATACTTGCATGATGCAGTCTCATGCCACCCTTACAGCTTTATTAATGAGGTCACCATAAATACAGGTATATGGCACAAATTCCAATATTTCCAAAATAATATTACCTCTACTAAAATTTCAGACAGATATGAGCACGAGTACATAACCGGCTCATGTATACACAGGGTAGTGTTCCAGCTCAGGTTCAGTGATCAGAAGGTCAGCTTTTCTTCAAAAACTATTTATATTATTCTTCTGTTTTGTGTACTTCCTGCGTAGCTTTATCACCAGGAATCATATACCAGCTTGTAATGTTTTCACATTACATATTTATTCATGTGTATTTGCGAATCAGGACAGAGCGCTTATTCATGTAGATCTTTTTTAGTCTCAGCCTAGGAACACTATCTGTGCAAGTGACTTGCTCAAATTCACAGAACAGGCCAAAGGAAACGAAGATATCCAAACCATATATGACAGAAAACAGCTTTTTAGCAGCTGATACCTTTAACCATCTGCACTACCTGGCAGGAGAATGCTCTGCAGAGACAAGGTCATAACTAGCTAACACAAAACCTAAGAAACCGCTCTCAGATTCATAGCCTTTGCACCTTATTTTTTGGAGGTACAAAGAATATGTGAGCAGCTAATAGAATCATGAATGTAATCAGTAACCATGACCTGCCATGAAATTATTTTGTTGTCTACATTCCAAATTTTGTTTACATTCCAGAGACATACCCTGAACAGTTGAAGGTAAGTAAATGTTTGTTTAACAAAGCTTTTAATCAGTTTTACTTGTTTTACTTTGAAGATGTGTACCAAATTTTATAAATCAGTAATATCTGTTCCTGTGTATCAATTAACCATCTTCTGAGCACCAAAATGTTTGCAAATGTTGCTGATTTAGTACCTCTACAAATATGGCACTGGTTTTCTCCTTTAGATTAAATGATTAGCATATGCTTAACAGTTATTTCATTCTGCATTTTTTTGTGAATTTCTTCCTGCAAACTAATATCTTAGTACAGGTGTTGCTGCATTTTGCAAAGTATTTATGGTAGGGTCTTTTATGCATCTGCTATGGGAAAACTACAATTTTTCACATCCTGCTTAGTTGGGTATTGGCAAGAAATGAAGACTGTCTGCTTTCTGCTGTTAATGTTTCAATACACTAGCACAGGCTAGGTCACAGATTCCATTCTTGTGTGCAGTTAGCTAGACTCACAGAAAACTCACAGAAAACAGGGATTGTGAATTATATTAATTAATACCCTTTCCTCTTCTGTCTTCATTGATTTATCTAAGGCTTTTGATATGGTTAACCACCAGCTCCTTATTGAAATACTTAAATCTCTTATATGGTTAACCACCAGCTCCTTATTGAAATACTTAAATCTCTTTCGCTTGATACTTTAGCATTACAAGGGTTCAAATCCTACTTAGAGAATAGACAACAAGCAGTACTATGGGAAAGCAACCTATCTTCTCACCTCCCCATTTCCCTTGGTGTCCCCCAGGGCTCCATTTTAGGCCCATTGTTATTTTCCATTTTCATTAATGACCTCCACCTAGCAATTCCACATGCAACCTGCATTCAATATGCAGACGACTCCACCATTATTTGCTCAGCTAATACTCCTACCGAGCTACAATCCCTTACACAAAATGCATTTAATACAGTTGAACAATTGTTTTTAAACCATTGCCTTCTACTTAACCCTAAAAATACTAAACTTCTACTTTTTACTCCTACCCGTAGGTCTGCCCCTCTTCACTTCACTCTTACATCCAACAATGGGACTCTCATATCTCCTGACACAACCACCAAACTTCTTGGAATAACCATAGATAATAATCTAAACTTCGACACTCATACTAACATCACTATAAAAACAGTAAATAATAAACTGGGATCCCTTTACAGAATCAAACCCTTCCTTACTCCTTCAACCAAAATTGCTATAGCTAGAACTCATTTAATCACTACCTTACTCTATGCTTCACCCATATACACCAATCTCTCAAAAAATAACCTAAACAAACTTGCTACTACCTATCACAGCATTGCTAGATTTGCCACAGGATCTCCTTTTAGAACAAATCACTGCAACAACCTAAAACAACTAGGATGGCTAGAGTTTCATAACCAGATACTATTTCAACAACTCACTATTATCCATAAGAGCTTGTACTACCCCACCTATACACCTATACTGACTACTCTCATTACCCCCTACAACAATCTTAAGAACCTACGCTCCTCTAATAAGCTACTTACTACTATCAGCGAATCCAACAACTCAGCTGGAGATTCACTGTTCTCTAACTCTGTAGGCAAACACTGGAACAGGCTTCCCTCCGAACTCCTATCTCTGTCCTCCATAAGACTCTTTAAACTGAAAATAAAACAATTTCTCAGTACTCACTGGCTTTGTCCTTGTACTAACCCTGACTAACTGTCTTTTCTTCTATTTCCTATGTCTTCTCTGCTCCTAACATGAGTATATTCTACCTACTTACAGCCTCTTGCTGTTTCCTATATATCTTTATTTCACTGTATCATATGTTACATTTGTATAATTAATCAACTGTTTATACTTTTTATCCTGCTTGCAATTGAAAACAACTATTTTGTTTTTATATTTATTGCATTGCATATCTCCTCATCATGAGCTAGGTATGCTTGTAATGACAACTGTATCTAATCTGTATGGCTGTAATCTGTTTAGACCCTTTTTAACTACCGTTATAATTCTTTGAATTTGTGATAATTATTACAGATATATATTGTGTCTGTGTATGGCTGTAACTGTTTAGAGCTATTTTACTACTGTTATACTTCTTTGAACTTGTGATTATTTTTTACTGTATAAAATTATCTGTGTTGGAGCTTTTCTCCTCAGGCCTCTACTGAAAATGGATTTTACTCCAGTTAGACTAGCCCGGTCAACAAATGCATAATAAATAAAAAATAAAATATTTATTTAGATTTTACTTTTTCTCTTATTTCTCAGTTTATCTGACCTTGGAGTTAGTACATATATAAAGTTTGGTGAAGTGGGGACTTGCCCCATGTCAGAGCAGGTACAAGGGTCATGCGCCTCCACAATATAATGCTTTTGTGTATGTTACAACCGTGGAAGTGGCACTGTTATGATTTTGTAATATACTATGGTTTTAAGTCTTTTAATTTTGAATAATCTTGTGTTGGTTAAATGGGACCTTGTTGTCTGTGGTGGACCCATGTGCTGTGGGAATTTTGCTGTTCAAGTTTGGATTGAGAAATGAATGCAGAAACCAATTAATGTGTTTATTGTTGATACATTAATGTTGTACATTTTTATCTGCATATATATATGTTGTCATGAAATTATATCTGTAAGGCTGTTCAAGAGAAGTTAACAAACTTTTTAAAATGTCCCTCTTTTTGGTTTCTCCATGTAGATTGATAAAATCATGAGCTCCATTGGAGCAGGGATCTACACAGGCATAGAAGAGTTGAAAAGAAATATATCAGGTAAGAGAAAATCTTATGTGCTGTACTTTCTAGTTATTAGTCACCTTGGCAAAACAATACTACATTTGCAGTCATGCATCAGATTTAGTATGTCTCTTCTCATTCTGCAACCCAAGTTCAGTGAAACATGGGAACACGATCACTGAGGAGGGTTAACTGCTTGAAATTCAGGGAGGGATGCTGTGAGATTCTCCTGTCACTCATATCCTAGAAGTGTATGCATGCACGTGTGAGTGTGCGTGCTTGCATGTGTTAACATGGCTGTGCATGTGTGTGTGTGTGTGTGTGTGTGTGTGTGTGTGTGTGTGTGTGTGTGTGTGTGTGTGTGTGCACATGTGTGCTCTCACTTGTGTCTCTGTGTGCATATGTATGCACGTGTGAGTGTGCGTGCTTGCATGTGTTAACATGGCTGTGCGTGTGTCTGTGTGTGTGTGTGTGTGTGTGTGTGTGTGTGTGTGTGTGTGTGTGTGTGTGTGTGTGTGTGTGCGTGTATATGTTTGTGCATGCACTGCAGACCTTTATCATACTTTTTTTTCTCATTTTGTGAGAACAAATAATATTATACGATTGCTTGTGTGTAAAACTCTCTTGAATTATTTCCCACATCTTGAGGTCATTGCTGAGGTTTATTCCTTATGAAGCCAGTAAAAGAAGTGCAGACAGAAAGGGCTTGCTGGCAAAACCTCCAAAAAAATATATATATATATATCACGCATCTTGCTTGCAAAATAGAATGGGCAGTGCAGATGTGTCCTATATCCTCCTATGGACTTGCAGCAGGGCCGGTGCTAGTATTTTGGGGGCCCCCAGCAAGTTTCAAGTTGGTGGCCCTACCCAGAAGAATATAAAAAGTGTGACCATATTGCCATCCTGCCTCCTTCCCTATCAAGCTCATGAAGCACCATTTAACAATCACTGTGTAGTATTATTACATTTAGACCATTAAATAGACTTGAAATGTCAAGGTACACACTGGCTGGCATTTAGTACCATTGTTACATTATGACAAGCCCCTGTACCACAGTAAGGTAGCTACTCATGGTGGTACACACACACACTGACTGGGACTGCACAGTGGTGCAGCAGTTAACTTTGTCACCCCCCCCCCCCAGCAAGAGGTTCTCTGGTTCAATTCTCAGCTGGGGTGCCTTCTGTGTGGAGTCTGCATGTCCTCCCTGCGTTCATGTGGTTTCCTCCCACATTCCAAAGACATGCTTCTGCAGCATTTCTCCCTGGGCCTCTGCTAAAAATAGGCTCTGTCCTAGTTGGACTTTCCCAGTCAACAAATGTTAAATAAATACAATTTAGTACCAATAAATTATGACAAGCCACTGAACCACAGCAAGGTAGCCACACACAGAGGTTCACACACTGACTGGCATTTAATACTAATGTTACATTACAACAATCCCCTGTACCACAGCAAGGTAGTCACTCACAAATACACACACACACACACACACACACACACACACACACACACACACACACACACACACACACACACACACACACTGACTGGCATTTAGTAGTAATGTTGTTACATTATGGCAAGCCTCTGTACAGCATCAAGGTAGCTAGTTCCACAGAGGTACACAAAGACACCCACACAGACTCCCTTACACAGTACAGAGACATGAGCCAGACAGTTACACAGACTTGCAGACAGGACATAGACACCCATACTTGATGGACAGCACTACAGTAAGACTGAACATTAAGAATTTAAAATACTGGGCTTATGAACTAATAATGATGCTAGAATAAGATTTTGCAGTAGCATGTGTTGTGTGACCCCACATTTTTGAAGAACAGACGAAAACTAACAAATATCTGGACATTGTGCAACATTCTCACAGCCCCTACCAACCTCCTAACCTCTCAGCATAATTCCAAAGCTGAAAATAACTGCAGAACAAAGGTGTAACATCAAGGATAGTTACAAACATTGCTATGATAAACTTAGAAAGATATTTAGAATAACATTAGCATTCATTACAATAATCAGTACATTCTGCAGAACTCTCATAGTACCCCCAAAAGACTCAGCACAATTATAGAGGAGGTACAAAAAAAAAATAAGACAAGGACGTAACATTAGGGGGTTTAAAACATTGTGGTTATGAACTAATAAAGATGGTAGGATGGTAGAATAACAGATTTTTCCAGTAGCATGCATTGTGTGAATTCACATTTTTGACTAACAGACCAAAAATACAGGTGAAACATCTAAACATTGTGCAACATACTCACAGACCCTACCCCTCTCGTCTAACCTTAACAATTCCAGACAAAACCCAAAAAAAAAAAAAAAAAGAAAAAAGAAAATGCAGAACAAAGGCATAACATCAGGGATAGTTTGAAACTTTGCTATGATCAATTTCGATAGTAGAACAGGGGTTGCACTGGCACGCATTAAGACATCAGTACATTCTGCAGAATTGTCACAGCCCTTACCCCCCCAATATCTCAGCACAATAAATCTGGATGAAGTGAAAGTAAAATAAAAACACAAAGGCATAACATAAAAAACAATGTGCTTATCAGCAAATGCAGATGCTGGAATAACAAATTATGAAGTAAAATGCATTGTGTACCCCACATGTTTTAATGAAAATAGATAAATACCAGACAAACGTCTGAATATTGCACAACATTCTCACAGACTATAACCCCCCCCTACCAACCTGTCAGCACAATAAGTCTAGACAAAGCACAAAATTATCATAGAACAAAGGCGTACCATCAGGGATAGTTGTAAACGCTGCCGGTGTACACAATACTAGTATAACAGGGTTTGCATTAGTATACATTAAAACAGCAGCTGTACATTCTGCAACATTCTCACAGCCACTAGCTCCCCTCCCAACCTCTCAGCACAATAATTCTGGACAGAGCAAAAAATGATCATAGAACAAAGGTGTAGCATCAGGCATAGTTGTAGGCATTGCCCTTATACATAAAACAAACTAGCAGAACAGGGTTTGCATTGGTATACATTAAAACATCTGTATATTCTGCAGTATTCTCACAGCCGCTATCCCCCACTAACAATATTTCAGCACAATTGTACACAAAACAAAAATGCAATATTGAATATTCGTATGCGACTAGATAAAAAAACTACATCAAATCTGGACATTAATTACAAACAAGCCTTCCTTACTCAGTCTGTTAGCAGAAGAATTCTGGACAAAGATAAAATAAAACTGTTACAACCACAGCCCCTCACCCCCCCCCCCCCACCACCACACACACACACACACACACAAATCATCTTGGTGTAACAACTCTGCAGAAAAAAAGTTATACAATCCTCTCCCTAGGCCCCCCCCCCCCCAGCAAAAAATAAAGTTAAAAATAAACCCAGCAACTTACCATTTCTGCAGTTGATAGAAGGCTGCTACTAATCCTCTGTTTGCTTCTACTACACAGACCAGACCTGTTCAGCACTTTTAAATTGCCCTCAAAAGGACAGTTTTTCAGATCTTTTAGAAATCGCCCTTACAAAGGCAGTTAAAATAGAGCTGCTTTGCTGGTCCCAATGTCGTTCCAGCAAAACCTGCATCCTCCATCCATCCTCACAGCATACCTCTCAACATCTTAGCATGAAAAATCTGGACAAAGCCAAAAATAATAGGGCTACAAAGGCTTAAAAATAGGGACACTTTTTAAATATCGCTTATATAAACTTACAAACTTGCTTTCAGGCTTTGCTTTAGCATACATTTTTCTGAAGGATATAAAGTCTAAAACTTAAATGTATCTGCCATTTTTTAGTGACTTCAGTACTCATTACTGTGTAAGAAAACCACAAATTTTATGAAGAACAAACCAAAAATATAAAGCAAAAATCTGGATATTCTTAAAAATCTGGGCAGTTCAGATATTTGCCTAACGTCGACATTCAAAAGAACTGACCCAACAGACCACATATTAAGGTAAACCCAATCAGGAAGCTAGAACTTGCTTCTTGATTTCTACAGCCAATTAGGTCCCTTGCTTCACTGAAGCAGACCTGACTGAGAGCAGCTAACAAGTAAAGCAACGGACCTGATTGGCTGTAGCCATCAAGGAAGCAAGTTCTTTCAGGGGGAAAAAAAAAAAGCAGAATTGCACGACGGCACTGCCGAAATGAATGAGATACCAAGCAAGGAGTGGAACTGATTTTGAAACCTGCGGCTGCTTCATGTGGCGGCCCTCATATGTGGGGAGATAATCAGGGGCTCCCCGTGGCTGCGGGTTTGGCGGGTGCCTAACTCCAGCTATGACTTGCAGTGACATCATATAGAGCACTGACACTTGGGAAAGAAAAAAAAATCATTTGGTTTTGCTGAGTTATAGAAAAAATACACTGCAGTAGTATCTGTGACATCCCCACTCTGGACCATTAATTAAGTAGCCTGAATCCTCACCACTGAGACTGGAGAGGGACATTCACTTGGAATACAAATGGATGCAATCAGTATTTCCAGATGCAGACCTCTCTCCATCAAGCACAGTTTCCCTTAAGAGCACGCAGGGAACACAGTCAGCCTGGGGTCTGGATTTCTCTATATCTGTCTCTCTCCAGGTCCCCAATACGGTCGTCCACTGGTACAGCTTCTCTGTGAAACCAGTGCTTTGTGTCCCTGCTCTCTGCATCTGACACACACACTCTTTGAGATTTAATTTTCACATCCCTTACAATCTCAGGCCAGTAAAAGTTATGCATAATGCATCTCTTGGTATGCTTTATGCCCATATAACCTGCAAAAGAAATGTCATGGGCTATGGCTAGTAGTACAAAAAACAAGCGACAATTGAATATAAAAAGCACCTTTATAAGACACAAAGCTTTCGGGAAAACACTCTTTCTCAATGATTAATCATCTCTAATCATCTCTAATCATTGAGAAAGGGTGTTTTCCCGAAAGCTTTGTGTCTTATAAAGGTGCTTTTTATATTCAACTGTCGCTTGTTTTTTGTGCATTGAACTTTGAACAGCTGTTGGTTTATTTTACTATGGCTAGTAGTGCCAGATGGTAAGCTCTAGGCACTATCAACTGCTGTATTCCCTCACCCTCTAGCCCTCCCTCAGTGGTCCACTGTCTGTACAGTAACCTTTTGTTCCAGTATACAAACTCCCCTTTTCCTTGAGAATCAGGTGCCTCCCTAGCTTCCTGCCTCAAGCCTTGTAATGTAGGGTCTGAGAGCTGAGCCTCTCAGTGACCCTTCCATGGGAAGTCTGGTATCCTCTGACAGCAGTGCCTCACTGTCAGCATGGGTACTGTCACTCTTCTTGTTTCCCATTATAGATAAACAGGTGGGGTAACTTATTTATATGCTTTATTACACAGAAACACATCAGGATGGATAGCAGCAGTACAAAATATAAACAAACTGATCAACAGACAGACTACACAGAACGCATGCTTACACCTCAACAGCTTACTACAAAATGTCAGTCAGGCTCACACATGCTCAGTATTTATACACTTGTGGAAGCCTCTAGAAAGCTTCTTAAAGTTATACATACATATTGATCTGCAGCCATCCTCTTTAATGAATTGCCCACAATATAATGACATTTGAAAAGAAACATGTTATGGTATAGACAATAAGAAATAAACACAACATTCGTGTCCTTATGTCCAAGTTGCCATGTATCTGGAACATGGTCTGGAAATGCAACCTGATCTTATGATATAACAATCAGAACTGGGTTTAGCAAAAAGGACAGTTATTGGTGAACAACTTTCTTCAGGAGTTTTGGGATTCTTCTCAGGAACAGGGATATTTATGGAATGTCCCCTGGAATTGGAATGCTGGATAACTCACTCTGAGATATAGACTCTTTCTCATAGGTATGATACTGCAATACAGGCTTGGACACCAGGACCAAATGTTTCTGATTCTGCCTAAATTCAACTCTTTGTAATTCCACAATGTACTATCTCAGCTCTGGACAAACACTTTTCATGATTCCAATCAATGAAAACCTTTGGACATCTGCATCCTCACTTTCTCCCCTTCTCATAATGGATTGAGTGGCTTGCTGGTATTATCATAATAGGACTCCTGGGATAAGTGCTTCTTTAACAGACTGACTGTCACTGATCTGTTGTTCTTGACATATGGAACCGATAATGAACTACTAATTGGTAGTGTGGTTCTAGTTTGTGTCAACAGAAGTCTCTGTGCAAGTGAACCAAGATGCTTGTCACAAGGAATATTTCTGTGAGTCAAGAGATTCAAAAAAACATCACTACTGTCTTGTTTTGAGTTCTCTAGTAATTATTTTGCACTTTGAACTGCATGTTTTGCCAAACCATTTGACTGTGGGTACTCAGAGCTACTTGCGACATGAATAAAGTCCCACTCTTCAGGAAATCTTTTGAACTGCTGGCTTGTAAACTGTGTACCATTGTCAGAAATAACTTTGTGCCCACTACCATTGACTGCAAAATGATGCTTCATCTTAGTAATCACAGTACTAGACACTAGGTTAGGAAGTAGGTCAGTCTTGAACCATTTGGAATAAGTGTCTGCTAACATCAAGTAATGTTAACCATTCCATTCAAAAATGTCGCTAGCTACTGTTGACCATGTTAGTTCATCAATCTGGTTTAGCTGAAGTGTTTTTTTTTCTGCTGATGTGGCTTAGTACTATTGCATGCAGAACAAGATGAAAGTACTCTCTCTATCACTATTCTTCGACATAGAAAGCCAAAATAATAGCCCTCTCACCCTTCTTTGGGTAGAATTAGTTCCTGGGTGTCCATGATGCAAAATAGTAATATACCATTGTTGTAAGGATTTCAGAACAATCACTTCTGGACCTTTCATGATGATGCCATTGTCAAACAAGATCTCATCTCTGTAAAGAAAATATGGTAGCAAGTTATGAGGTAAACAAGATTGCCTTGATGGCCATCCTTGACTGATAAAGTGGTTGAGCTTATGAAGAACTGGATATGAGGCTCTATGACTTCTAAGCTCATCTAGATCTGTGGAAGAGAAATGTCTCACTTCCATGACTTCAAAATCAGGTTTCTGATTTTCATACTGTTCAGTGGTATTTCTGGGTGATCTAGATAAAGTATCAGCAAAATAAAGAAGTTTGCCTTTTGTGTAGACAAGACTGAAATTATACTTTTGTAATTTCAACATCATGTGTTGCAATCTGGTTGGAGCTGTATGCATAGGCTTTCTCAAAACAGTGACTAGAGGTTGGTGATCTGTTTCAGTCTGGATAGGTCTACCATAAATATAATCATGGAACTTCAAACATGCAAATACACTTGCCAAGAGTTCTTTCTTTGTCTGCGCATAGTGCATTTTAGTTTGGGTTAGAATTCTGGATGCAGAGACTACTGGTCTACCCTCTTGAAGAATGACTGCACAAAGACCAAATTTTGAAGCATCACAAAAATGGGTTACTGGTTTGTGAACATCATACTGTCTGAGAGTTGGTGAACTGGCAATTCTCTGTTTCAGGACATCAAATGCTCTCTGGTGCTGTTCTAACCATTACCAACATACATCCTTGCATGTCAGCTCTCTCTAAGTGGTGCTGAAAGTTGACTGAAGTCTGGAATGAACGTGCCTAGATAGTTAACCATGCCAAGAAAATGTTGTAGGACTTGAACATTTTCTGTAGCTGGCATTTCAAGAATTGCTGTCTGCTTTGAAGGATCTGGTCGTAAGCCTGAACTGGTAAATAAATGACCAACATAAGTAACTTCTCATAGCCTGAATTTGCACTTCTGAGGATTCAGCTTAAGATTCACTTCACATGTTCTTCCCAGAACTTTCTTGAGGTTTCCATCATGCTCACTTTCACCATTACCTCTTACTAGAATATGATCTACTATAATAGCGTACAGATACCTAGAAAAATGTGTTCCATGACATGTTGGAATACTTCACTGGCAGAATTTATCCCAAATGGCATTCTCAAAAATCTGTACCTGCCAAAAAGAGTACTGAAAGTAGTTAGCAACGAGGATTTACGGACAAGCAAAATTTGCCACAATGAACTCTTTGCATCTAAGACAGAAAAAAACAGTGGCATTTGGCATAAGGGCAGTGACTTCTTCGACTGTACTCATTGGAAGATGAGGTCCTTTCAGTGCTTTGTTTAAATCTCATGGATCAATGCATATTCTGATATTTATCTGAGCTTCTCTTTTGAGCAACGATCATGGAGGATACCCACTCAGTAGGTTCTTCAGCTGGACAAATTACATCTTGCTGCACCATTTTATCTAGCTCAGCTTTGACTCTGTTCTGCATAGCTGCTGGAACTTTCTGGGCTGGCCTGACAACTGGACTGACTTCAGTGAACACGTGGGAGTTTGCCTAGTTTGTCTTCAAAAAGATCAGCATAAGTAGAAAAAATAGACTTTTGTGAAATTAGAACAGTGGTCTTTCAAGCTTACATGGTGCACTTCCTTATTAAATGAAAGTAGTCCCATTTTCAAACGGTCTCTGAGGTCTAATAATATGTGCCTTTTGACTACATAAAATTGCAAGTCATAGCTGTTCCCAGCAGAGTAACATGAAGGCACTCCTGAACCTTTAGTTTGAATTTCTTCACCACCATAAGCAACAAGCTTTGCACACTTTGCCAAATCAAGCTTGTTACCAGCACATACTCTAACAAATGTTTCTGCTGACATAACATTGCACTTTGAACCTGTGTCAACTTTGAGCTCTGCAGGTTTTCCATTTATCCAAACAGTACAACATACTTCATTCTTTGCCCATAAATCTACTGCATTGACTGTTTCATTAAGCACACACACACACACACACACACACACACACACACACACACACACACACACACACACACACACACACACACACAATCAACATAAAAAGTAGGGTCACAGCTTTCTAATTGATCAACTTATCTCTTTGAATGTTCTGTTTTAATAAAAGAAGGCTCCTTATTTGATTTACAAAACCTTTTGAAATGATTTCACTTATTGCATTTGTGGCATTGTTGACCAAATGCTAAGCATTTATTTCTTTTGGGCTCATGATCTGCACCACAGTTACAACAGTTGACTATGAAACTGGGTAAAAGCACATGCTTTGAGTTTGCTGACTCACTCTTCTGCTTCACTGAGGCTGTGCATACTCTGGAACTTGCTAGAAAAGTATGGGGTTTCCCAGTGAGTGTCATAGGACCTGCAACAGTCACCATGTGCTTGGGCCTGTTTCTTTTAACCATTTGCTGCATACTATTAACATGAGCACTAGAAGATACTGGAAGCATGAATTTCTCATTTGTAAGCATATGTATGTACTTTTCTGCAAGCTCATATATCTGACAAATCTCAATGGACTTATTCAAAGTTAAATCACTGTCCTGAAGCAAAATCTTTCTCACGACATCATCTTTAATATTACACACAAGTCTGTCTTTTATCAGCTCATTCCTTAAATCACCAAATCTGCACATTTTAGCCTTGTTTCTCAAGTCAGTTATATATACTGCAAAAGTTTCAACAGGCTTTTGATCTCTTGTGTAAAATAAGTGCCTTTTCATTGTAATATTCATTTGGGGGTTACACATTTCTCTAAATTTACATCTTCTCTTGACTCAGACGGTACCACTATATGACAGTTCCCCCTCCCCTGCAAATACAGCAGGTGCATACACAAATTAATGCTCTCTTTCTATTGCTTCTGAACCAGCTAAATTAAGCAGAATAAATACCTTTGCATGATCATCTTTGTCAGAAAATGCAGTCTGTATGAAAATATCATACTCTTGCTCAAACACTCCAGTTCTCAGCAATATTATTATCAAAGACAAGTGGAGCTGGTCTTCAAAATCCGTCAAACATGCCAACAAATTATGCCCAAACACACTGAAAATGTCCCTTATAATTATGTATGAATGTGCACACATAACCAGTACTTGTAATAACATTCAAATGTACAAATAAACGCTTCAAAATACTGTACTTTGTGAAATATTTTTTGAAATATCTGTATTTT
Organism: Protopterus annectens; assembly: GCF_019279795.1. NCBI lineage: Eukaryota > Metazoa > Chordata > Ceratodontiformes > Protopteridae > Protopterus > Protopterus annectens. The sequence continues at coordinate 414,663,381 of NC_056745.1, read as the reverse complement.
GTGAAATAACTGTATTGTAATACTATACAATCATGCAAACTCTCTGTATACTTTGAATATCTTGAATGGCTTTAATTAATGTGAAAAAAGTACATCCTATGTGCTGCTTCAAAAAAATGAGGTAATTTTTCTTATTTTATTAATTCAATGTGATTCAGACTTTACCATCTTGTAGCTTATATAGGGTGCCACTCATGCTCAAACTTGAATATGAGTTTAGGGAAGCAGCCTCTGCACCTTCCCCGAATGTGCTATTTATGTATGTATGCATGTATGTATTTATTGCATTTATCTGGAAAGTCTGACTATGAATGAATCACCTTTCCATTGGAGGACCAGGGAGGAAATCTCCACATAAAATTACAGTGATTTCTTACACTGACAGTTACAAGTACAGTAAGTAATACAATGTAATGACAAAATGGGAATCGCAGTAGGAATACAAATATGAGTACAACAGTAATATATCAATGTGAGTACAAAAGTAGTGTAGAATAGCCTACTATAAAAGAAAGAAGAAGATACAATCTGATACCACGCATATGTGAGCTTGTTATTGTGTAATTCTTTGTCATAGAAAGCAGTGGTCTGTTTGTGTATCTTATAATTAGAATAATTTAGGAGGTTCCTGGAATAGAATAACTTCAGAATAGTACACTAGCTGTGGTCACGAGTTATCACCTATAAGGGAAGCATACAACAGGTAATCAGGAGTGATTAGTCAGAGGAGGTGTATTTTAAGGTGTTAATGCAATAGAGGTTAGAGGACATGGCTTTTAAAATGTTAATGTAAGAGATTATTCCATTTTTAGTAAAGTAATTGTGGGAGCTATAAAGAGGGAGGATGATTTTAGGGTAAGGGTATGGAAGCGGGATTTTAGAGGTTAGGGAGCAGGAGAGGATTTTAGGGTTAGAACAGGAAGGGAGTTTTAGGGTTAGGGAGGAGAAAATGAGTTTTAAGGTTTTGGGAGCAGGAATGGAATTTTAGGCTTAGGGAGTGGCTGGGGAGTTTTAAGATTAGGAACCAATTGGATAATTAATATTTAGAAAGGGGTTTGAAGTTTTATATTTAGAGAGTGATCAGGAACTTTAGTGTTAGGGGGAGTTTAGTTTTAGGCTAATGGAGGAAGGTATCAGGTTGGGAACTGGGTGGGGGTTTTATGGTTAGAAATAGGGCTCTGGTAGGGCTATATAGTTTTATAGGAGTGAGTGTTTGGAGGGCTACATGGTTATGGAAGATCAGGCTAAAGGGAATTAGAGCACTTACTTTTTCAAACAAATGGCAGTGAGTAATAATGTTGCAAGCTAGTAACATATGAGCAGCTGTAGCAGATCCTGATGTCTGACCAATTGCATCTCTTTCTTCCCAATTCCACTCTCACATTTTATAGGTCAAGTAACAACACCATGACAAAAGTATATTCTACACTTCTAGTATTTAAAAATTGAGCATTATTGCATTCCATAGGAATGCTTTCAAACACATCTAGATGGCTGGTATTAGCATTTTTACAGGCATAATATTACTGGCATTAACAATGTGATAGTCTGCTCTCAGCCCTTTTCTACAACATTTACACACAACAGTTTGTTGTCTTCAAATAAAAATTTCACCAATTAATACACATCTGCACTGTGTTCAAGGCAACCTTTCTCACTGTCACAAGGATTCTCTTTTAATTTTTTTTCAGAAGAAAATCCCAGATGGTCAAAAGGGTTATTAATGTTTCCTCAAAACAATTTTTTTTTACTGCTATGGTGATCCCATCAACCAGAGCTAATCTCTGTGTGAACTCAAGGTTTTAAAAGTTGCTCAATTTTATCAACTCACTTAATGAAGCTTCTCATGCAGTTTACCACAAGTTTCTTATTACTTTACGATTTAACATTTACTCTTGGGGCTTGCATTCCCTTTTAGGGGGAAGGGAAAAATAAACAGCAAGTAACTAGGAATTTTTGAGTTACACTTTTTTCTACATGCTTCAGCTGAGTAATGGAGCATTTTTTCTGTGTTTTTGGTAACAGAAGCAGTCTTTGGAAACTAACTTTAATTTCAAATTACTGAGGATAAAAACATTGTTTTCTCTGCAAAAGGGGAAGTAACAAAAAATTTTTATTTACGAAGTCTGCTTCAGCAAGTGTTCTTGTGAAATGTGAGTCTGTACGTAGGTTAATTCCGTGGCTTCTTTTTAGTAAATAAGCTTAGTATTTCTTCCACAGTAGGCCAGAAAGCAAGTAATGCTAACAAGAATCAGTTCATCCTTTCACTAGAGTTTATGCAACAGTTTCTAAAGATAGGATGAGTAACTTCTCTTTATTTCTTTTTTTTTATTCAAGATAACAACTTCTGTATGCTGCTAGGTTTAAAGGATTCCTTACAGACTTCCAGTTTCAGGGATATCTTCCTGCTTTCTCACATAGCTCCCTGGAGATTTTGTTTCAGACCACCTCTCCTATTTTTAAAATGATTTATTAATAAACCATGAACAAAACAATAACAGAACATACAGCAATCAAACTTGATAAAACAACAATAACTCAAATTAATAGCAATCAAGTTGCAAAGAGAATATGTACCCAGTTAAGAAATTCCATTAATATATATATATATGTAATCGGCTCTATTTAACATCACTATCCAGGCCCATTACATACTATATGTAAAAAGAACTATTTACAGTTACAAGGTCTTACAACAATTTATATCAAAATGCACATGAAATGCAACGCATATCAACAGAAAATTAATATATCAACATCAGAAAAGAGAACTCATGTATTATAAATTGGGTTAGGCAACAGAAAATGTAAAAGGTCTGCCCATTTGATGGTGGTGGTAGTAGAATTGAGTGTGCCAGAGTGTGACTGTGTAGTGGGAGTCAGTCTCCTGCAAGCTTTGGGTTCCCCAGCTGACTGCTTGGCTCTTTTGTTAATACATTGGGATATACTATTAACTGAAAAACGTCCAGATTGAAGCAGCATTTGCTTTGACTATTGCAGAAAGCTATAAAATCCATCCAAAAGGAATTTAAAAGATAGTGAACATTCTGGGGTATAACCAGTCCACATAAACATTTTTGAGCAAGGAACTGAGATATACAAACATATGCTGAGCTAGCTGGATAATGCTAACCAAAGTTCGTAACCAGGGGGACAGTCCCAAAAATTGCAGAAGGGTTGGATTCGTTTTTTTACAGTTTACTTGTGTGATCTCTGTAAGAATACCCATAGCCCCTATACTGGCATTATCCCAGTAGCCCCTATGAATAAAAAAACACATAGTTTTCAAAAGAATAGTAAGAGGAGTAAAGACACTGAATTTTCTTAGGCATTCTCCTTGCATGATCACTATCTGCCTTTCTCCTTTGTTATCTAACCAGGAATTAAAAGATTCATCCAAAGCTTCCCTGTGCTTTTTTATTAACCTACCATAAAAGAAGGAGTCTTTGAAAGAAGGTTCCTTGCCTGTAAAACCTGCAATTCCCATACTCGTCCATCAGGTGAAAAGATTTATTGACATAGTTGAGTAAAGGAGATCTAGCTATCATATATCAAAGTTTCAAATATTTCCAAAAATTGGTTGTAAGAAGTCCCTTATCAGTTTGAAGAGTCTTAAATGTGACAGTACTGCAAAGGATACCAGCATTCCCATCCAGGTCTGAGAGCCATTTGATTCCCTTATTATCCTCTAACTGAATCATAAAAGGAGCACTATTGCTTGTAAAGTAAGGATTTACACAAAGTGGTATGGCAGAGACTCATATATTGCACCGTTCTATAGTCCTGCTTATGCTATGGAGAGCCAAATGGGTAATAGCAATGGAGTGAGAACATTTTAAACCTTTAGGTAGGGCTGAAGGTACCAGTTCAATGCTCACGGGGAAAAAGAATGCAAGAGTGATTCTTCAATAAAAGCCCATTAGTTATCACACAAGCTTTAGGATGAGAATAAAGGGATTTAACTGAATTCAGAAATTGGTCAGGAATTTCCATCTTTTTAATGACTTCCTGTAAATACTGCCAATGGACAGATTCAGAGGCTCTCTCAAACTCAACAATGAGTGCCATGGCTGGTTCCAGGTCATTTTTTAATCCTTGAAAGAATAGGGATAGAGCAAGTAATTGACCTGCATTGTTCTCACCTTAACAAATCCTTACTGGGTATTCAAGATCACAGCTTCAAAGCATTTATCTAAGACTTTGGCATATAGCTTGGCATCAGTATTAATAATATAAATCGGTCTATAATTCTATGGTTCTAAGAAATCATTATTTGGCTTTGGTAAGATAGTTATGATAGACATAAAGAAGCTGGGTTAATGTTTTGGGAGGATTGAAATGACTGAAATAAATGTATATATATATTATTTATAAATAAAATAGGGCTACAAATAGGTCCATAAGTAAGCCATCTGGGTCCGAGGCTTCACCCTTGGGAAAAGAGAGTAAAGCTGTCTTGAGCTCCAAAGGTGTGATTATAGGATCATAGTATCATAGTAAGTTACTAGGCTATTGACCCTGAGGCCCTTATAAGCCTAACCAAGAATTTAGCCCATGTTCTGACATCATCACCCATTGTCCCTGTCCATCAGGGACACGGGTGGAATCCCAGGGGTGTATTTTCTCTTCCCCAACCAATTATCCAGATTTCACTTAAAAATGATTAATGAGGTACTCTGTTTGATGTGGAGAGGGTGTCTGTTCCAGAGAAGGGGGAGTTTCTGGGACACATGTATGTCACAGACCAGGTTGAGGTCGCACGTGTGGGTCACTTGAGTGGAGCTTGACTTGTGGATATGCAGCAGTCCCATCAGGGTGGGGTCTAAGATTGCTTTGTATGCCAGACACAGGTCACCTCTGAGGAGTCTGTATGAGACTGATTAGAGGGATAGGGCTTTTAGCCTATCTGTGTAAGGTAAATGTTTGAGGCCCTGGATTCCCCAGGTTAGGAACCTCTGTGGTCTCTCCTGCTGCTGCATGTGCTTTGTGAGGTACATGCAGAAAGCAGAATTGTACTCAATAGTGAGTCTTATAAGGGAAGAATACAGGGATGTTATGACCTCCTTGTCCCTGGACGAGATAACCTTCCTAATGAGGTGAGCCATCTAGAAAGCTTTCCGTACAATAAACAATGGAGACAATATGGTGGTCAAAAGTCAGTTTGCTATCAACCTGGGTGCCCAAGTCCCTCACAACTGATTGCATGCTTAAGACCTTATTAATGTAATAATTTGTGGGGGCAACACTCTCTCCAAAGGGGATGATGACACATTTTTTGGCATTCAGTTTGAGGCCATGTTTCAGGCACCAGTCATTTGTTTGGGTGAGACTCTCTTGGAATATGCCCATATCACTAGGGGAATTGATGACAGCATCCAGCTTGCAGTCATCTGCAAACTTGGTCAGCCATAGCTCACTGGTTTTGGCCTGCACCTCAGTAAAGTATATCCCAAGCAATAGAGGCCCCATGACTGATCCCTTGGGTAAACTGCTTGTTATGGGTCTACTGCTCAAAGTGGCGTCCCCTGTTTTGACAAAGTGGGTTCTATCAGTGAGCCAGTTTGCTACCCATCTAGTAACATATGGATTGATGCCTAGTTGACAGTGTTTATCTGTTATACTCGAGTGGAGAATAGTATTGAAATCTTTGGCCAGGTCAAGGTAGGCGGTGTGCACCATCTTCCCCTTGTCCATGGCTTTGGTGACTGTCTCAAAGAAGCCGACCAAATTTAACAGGGATGACCTCCCCTTGACAAAACCAAACTGTGTGGGATAGAGTGTTTGAAGATTGCCAATATCCTTGTTAATGAGGTCAACAATAATATGTTCCATGTTCTTGCAGACCAGGCTAGTTAGGCTGATGAGTCTATAATTTCCTGGATCGGTAGATACTTCATCTTTGTGCAAAGGGATGACAGTGGCTGTCCTCCAGTCCACTCGGCTGTGATGAAGCCGGTACTCAGGCTTTGGTTGAATAGAGAGCCTAATGGTGTTGTAAGTTCCTGCCTAAGTTCATGTAAGATAAAGCCTGGGATGTTATCTGGTCCCATGGAGGCTGTATTTTTTTGCCTTTGAGAGGGCAGTAATGACTTGCTTCCTAGAGATAAGGAGAGGGGGGCAGGTGCAGGGGATGTCTTGATTTACTGATGGGGGAGACAGAGTTGTGATGTTTTCACTGAACCTGTCTGCCAGCAGGTTGGCTATATCTACAGCATTTGTGTATGTGGTCTCCTTGACCACTAGTTCTGAGCAGATCTGTATCCTTCCTTTGAGATTGTGGAGATATGTGAAGAAGGCCTTATGATTGTCTTTAGTAAATGTGGCCAGTTTGGACTCAAAGTTTGCTTTGGAGGATTTCACTAGAGCTCTTATTTGCTTGTTCAGGCTAAGAAGAGATTGCTTCCAAATAGGCATCTGCTCCATCTTGGTCCTGGACAGCAATTTTTTCCTTTTATTATAGACATTATTTATTGTAGATGTCCACCAGACAGGTTTACTCTTCCTTGAGGAGGAGGATTTTGTCCTGTTGGGTATTCCTGATTCCATGCAGCTTATATAAATGCTTGTATAGTACTTTGGTGTAGGTTTGGACATATGTGCTAGTTCCTAAGGAGAGGGAGGGGGCTATGAAACTGTTTATACCTTCCCTCAGGACATTGTAATAAGCTTTGGAGAAGTTTTTTTGCTTCACCCTAGCTGGGGCGGGGGGCAGGGGAGATGGTTACTTCAAAAGTGACCGCTTTTGGGTCGGATCTTACCAGGAAGGGATACTTCAGTGGTTATTTATGTTGGCTAATACCAAGTCCAAGATATTATCACCTCTTGTGAGGGTGTCAACTAGCTGGTCCAAGGCATTTGCATTGGTGAAATCAAGAAATCTATGGGCATTTGTGTTTTGGCATGAGTAGTTCTTCCAATCTATGGTTGGATAGTTAAAGTCACCCAGGATAAGAGTAAAGGGTTGAATCTTTATAGATTTGAAAAGGTCCAGATAGGTGGAGTGGGCATCTTGAGTCAGAGTTGGGGGCATGTAGCTAGCTATGATTTGAGTAGGGGTCTTGTCAACAGTTAACTTCACCTGGAGTGTCTCCTGTGCATCATACTATTTGACCAGCCTGGAGGTATGTATGTCTTTAATATGTATTGCAATTCCACCTCCTTTTGCTTTGCTGCCCATAGTTTGGGGTCTGAATGTATGACAGGATGAGTAACCTGGTATGGCTCAGGTGCTCTCCACAGCTTTAAACCAGGTTTCTGTGACTGCATAAATGTCAGCATTTTCCAGGGTTAAGAATGCTTGCAATGAGTGCAGTTTCATGTTTAGCCTCCTAGCATTTAGTAACATGACCTTTAATTTTCATTTTGACCTCATGCCATTGCCTTAAAAGGCACTATGGGGGAGGCAAGAGCATTTGCCAGAAGCCTGAAGCCCAAGGGAGACAGATGCAGGCCATCTCTGGCAAAGCATCATGGTCTGTCGATCATGTCTTCCTAGGCTGTCAGATACTGGATCCCCTTGGAATGACACCAGAAACTAAGCCAATTGTTAAAGTCAATTATTTTCTGTTTATATTGAGGAATCATTCTGGTTGATGATAGAATGCTTCTTAAGGCTAGGGGCATACCTGTCTGGGACACATATTCAGCGAGCTCGATCATGTCTCTGTTCATATAGTCCATGGAGGTACATCTCAAGTCATTCACGCCAACTTGGATTATCATAATGGTACCTCTTGTTGAGAGACTTGAGGGCATGGGTGATATGGCATATTCTGGCAGCTGACAAACAACTAGGTGAGTTTCTCCTTATCCAGCCTGGTGAGGGGCACATCTGTGTGTCTCACAATGGATTCTCCTATGACTAATATGTTGGCTTTATGTTTAGCCCTTAGTGGCTGTGAGACACATGTGTGTGGACTATGTGTGATGGGTGGTGTGTTGGATAGTGGAGTTTGCATGTGTTTTTGCCTCTGAGGTCTCTTTTGTTTGTGCATGTTTTTGTTGAGGACCTCCACATATGTGGGTGTGTGTTGTGTAAGTGTGGGTGGTGTTTGAGGCGTGGTGTTTGTATTGACAGCCTTCTCAGTGTCGGATATACTGGCTTGTGAGGGAGAGAGCATAGACTCTAGGGTCTTAATGTAATTGCATCTCTCACAAATTATGTTTCTAGGTGGTAGTAGATGGGTGTCAGTGTACATGAGGTAGTTGCTACACTGTCTCAGGATGCCTATTTCAAATAGACTGGCAGGAGAAAATGTATGAAATTTTCCATTCATATTTGTCAGAATCTGAGGGAGAGAGGCCAAAGAGAGCTAAGGAGGGTAAAGGGTGGTAGGACTAAGAAGAGTAGTACTAGGTGATCACACAAGAGCTACTAAGGGAAAATTTGTAGATGGAATAGCTTGCAATGGGTTAAGAAACAGTGTAGCTGCGATGTGCAAACAAGCCCAAACCAGCTCAAACATGGGGTTTAAATGCCACAAAAAGTAGAAGATTCTAGTAACACAGAAATCTAGCAAATCCTGCTAGCCCCTGCTTTCTTTAGCATTCAGCTTGTGCCAGACAAGGTACAGGCAGCCCTGCTACTCTCACTAGTAGAGAAGATAGGTCCCTACCAACACAAGATGGCTGCCAGAAACACAGAAGGCAAACACAGGATGGCAGCCAAAAACACAGAAGGCAAAAACAAACAGATTTGGATGTAGCAAACCTGTATCCAGAGTATGCTACTCAATTTAAGGGTTAAGAACACAGTAAAACTCACAAAAAAGCACAGATTAACCACTTACAGACAAAAAAAGAACTGACATTATGAAAAAATGCAGTTAAATAGTAATGAAATGCAGTAAAATGCAGTTAAACAGTAATGAAATACAGTTGGTCAGTAAATTGCTTTAAAACAGTGCAAATGTGATACATTAGCTCATAATCACAACAGTAAAAAACAGCTGAAATAAAGCAGCAAGTCAGTAGAATACTGTCATCAATTAAATCAGGCTACTGGCATGCAGTAACAAATGCGGCAATCTAAATGCAGCTGAACACCTAAGCACAAGCAGCAAAATGAAGTAGGAAGAGGCACAATATTTTTTTTAAGTAGAAATTGAGGAGACAGAAGATAATTCAAGGTTAAGAAGCTAAAGGGCTGGGCTTTTACAAATGCTCACACTGTACTCAGTAGAATGAGCTGATGCAATAGGTGGGCCTTCCCAACTGATCTCACTGTACTTAGTAGAATGAGCTGATGCAATGGGACTGGGAGGAGTGTCCACTATTACATTTATAGCAGAAGCAGGCAACTCAGAAGCCAACAAGCTTTAAGATCACAACAACAGTTGGGCAGGTGGGTCAGGATACAAGATCAGAACAGAGGTAAAGATTCAATTCACTAAGCCTAAAATACAGTTGCACAGTTTAAACAGATATGCAGCAAATGTTGTTTTTGTTAATCAGAAGTGCAGAAAACAGTTGAAAATAAGCACTTATCTTTTGTAGTCTCACAGCAGGTTTTTGGAAAACAGCAAAGCACGTGCAGAAGGCCTAATTCACTGCAGCTTTGAGCAAACAAGCAAAACAAGCACACTGGTATAAACACTGGCTATTTAAGGCAGAGAAACAGGAACCAGCCAAAGTTCAAATTATCCAATCAAAAACACCCAGAACAGAGCCCTGTAGCAGTAACTCTATCCAGTTCAGACCAAACTGAAATTCCCTCCCATGAAGCAACAACTAGGCCTCTCTAGACAAAAGATTAAGCTCCAAACGTCACAAACAGTACTAGAGTCAGCTCTATACCAGGGTTTTTCAAGTGCAGCAACAAGTAAAATGATCAGAACAATCAAATAAACAAAAAGGAGACAAAGATCAGAACAGAGGTAAGGATTCAATTCACTAAGCCTAAAATACAGTTGCAGAGTTTAAACAGATATGCAGCAAATATTGTTTTAGTTAATCAAAGTGCAGAAAACAGTTGAAAATAAGCACTTATATTTTGTAGTCCAGGTTTTTGTAAGACAGCTTAGCAAGGGCAGAAGCCTAACTCACTGCAACTTTGAGCATCAGTATAGACTTATGATGCTCATTAAGTGTAGGGAGGAGGTCCTTATCCAGAAATCAAGAGACAAGGTAAACGAGATAGAGCTATCTCTGTATAAAGACAAGAAATAAAAAATGTGTTAATGCCCTTAGTGATAACATCTATTTCCTGGTACTAACCTGGACTCCTGCAATAGTTGTTCTAGCTCTTCTTCACCACAATTTATAAACCAAAAAAGCCTAGGGTTGTTAGTGTAACCTGCAGACCATGATGGATAGACTACTTGATTTAGATATAATTGTGACTTCTTCTTTAGAAAAACACTATAAGATTGATGAGCTGTTTTATATTTAGAAATATGAACTGGGACCTTGAATTTAGTATGATGACATTTGTCCATAGTTCCCATAATTTTTTCTCCAGTGAACCAAGTGTACCTTGCAGGGAGCTTAAAAGCACACCTTTGGCTCCTGAACATAAACTCTTCAATTCCTTTTTTTAATAATTCCCACCACACCTTAGCTGACATACACCTCGCAGGGTTAAGTGTTACAAAATGTCTGACCCTAACTGTCACATGTTTGAGAAGCTGTTATACTCATGGATAAGAAGACCCATCCTACAGGTGACCTTGTCACTTTCACTAAAAATAAAGATAAAAGTGAGAGAGACAGCCTCATAGTCTATGTTCGAAGCAGGGAAATTTTTGGTATTAGCTACCTTTTGGGTAAGTGCGGATAATATAAGAAAATGGTCTTTTCTACTGCCTGAATTACCCTAGGGGAAATATAAGTAAATATGGTATCACCAGAATGAAACAATCTCTAGATATCTACCAACGCATTTTGAGCACACACCTTTTTAAGAACTCTCTCAGATTTGAAATGTGCTTCATGTCTAGGGTTCAACCTAGTTAGTGTGAAGTTTACAATAACATTAAAATCACCTGCCAAAATAATTTTAATAGAGACCCTGCAAAAGACTCCAAAACAAAGGCTGAGTCATCTTGATTTGGTCTGTACACAGAGCCCAGTGACCAAAGACCCTCAGAGGAAGAAAATAAGGCCAACACACATCTATCTTGTTCATATCAAAGATTGTTTTAATTGGTAGTTTAAAGATGCCTGTACACCTAATAGCACTCCTGCCTTATAGAATGGCTTTAAATTATAAATCATGTCCCCTTCCCAACAGGCTTGTAAGACCCCGGCATGCCTTTTAGCAACCTTGCACTCTTGCCCAAAAAATATCAAAACTGTTCTGTTTTAACCAATAATTGTAATATACACTGTGAAACAGTAGAATACTAAACATGATTTGTGAGAGAATTATTTGCCAGATTCATAACTTAGAATCCCTAGTTGAGCTAGTCCCTAACACTAGTATATACTAGAAAAATATAAGTTGACACAATTAGGTGCAGTTCATGATAGAAATTTAGCTAGTATAAAGTGCTCCAGTCTGATAGCAGTTCATGTATTATCTTTTGTCTTGTATGTCTGACCAACAAGTTTGGAAGACATAGGTTCATAGGAGTTTACTAGGCTAATGGCCCTAGGGCCTTTACAAGCCTAGCCATATTATACCCGTGTTCCCTCATTGACTTTGGATAGATGGCACTTATTCACAGAGTGAGTCTATGATCAGCTCTGACTGCCCCTGTCCATGAGGGACATAGGTGCCTTCCCGCCGGTGTGAATTTATGTTCTTCCATTCAATTGTCTAGGTTGTGCTTGAATAGGGTCATTAAGAAGCTCTGGCTCACATGAACTGGTAGTGTATTCCAGAGCAGCAGCAATCTCTGGGAGATCTATCTGTCTCTCCAACATGTTCTGTTAATGTCACAGGCTAGGTTGAGAACCCTGGAGCAAGTGACTCTTATCCCATTTGATCTGCAGACATGCAGCATTTCCATTAGGGCAGGGCCAGAGACTGCTCTGTATGTAAGGTACATGTCACCTCTCAGCAGTCTGTAGTATACAGAGTACAGTGACAGGGCTTTCAGTCTTTCCATGTAAGTCATGTTTTGGAGGCCCATAATTTTCTTGGTGAGAAACCTCTACGTTCTCTCCAGCTGCTGCAGGTGTCTGGTAAGGTATATGCAAAGGAGAACATTGTACACTATTAGTGGTCTGATGAGGGTCGAGTCCAGAAGAGTTATAACATCCTTAGTCTTGAATGCAGCGCCCTTACTTATGAGATGCTTAACACAGAAGGCTTTTTTTACCACTGTGAACACATGGTGATTGAAGTTTAGATTGCTATCAACCTGTGTTCTTAAATGTCGCACCACTAGATTTGAGATTGGGGGTGTGCTATCCATATTGAAATTTTCAGGGACTTCCTCTTTGCCAGAGGGCATAATAATGCACTTTTTTGCATATAATTTTAGTCGGTGGGTTTGGCACCAATCATTTGTCTGTGTTCACCTCTTTGTAATATGTTAATATCATTTCTGGACTCAGTGATTTCACCCAGTTTGCAATCATCAACAAACTTGGTAATCCAGTGACCATCTACTTTCATCTGGACTTCCGAAAAATAGAGTCCAAGCAGTACAAGGCCCAGCACAGATCCTTGTGGTATGCCACTGATAACTGGTCTACTGGTAGAGGTGGAATCTCCAACTTTGACAGTATGTGTTCTGTCGGTGAGCCAGTTGGCTACCCATCTAGTGATGTATGAGCGAATTTCTCAATGATACCTGAATGGGGGATTATGTCAAAAGCCTTGGTTAAGTCAAGGTAAGCATTATGTGCTGTGTTCCTTCATCCAGGGCTTTGGTGACATTCTCAAAGAAGTCCACCAGGTTCAATAGGCATGATCTACTCTTAACAAAGTCAAACTGGGCTGGGTTAAGAGTTTGAAGGTTGCCTACGTCCTTGTTGATAAGGTCTATGATGATTCTTTCCATGTCCTTGCAGATAAGGCTGGTTAGGTGTATGGGTTGATAGCTCCCAGAGTTGAGTTGTATTTGGCTTTAATGAAGATGAATACACCTCTATCTTTGGTTCATTTATGCTCGTTTTGGGATCTGAACATATGGAAGGCATTATAGCCTTGCATGGCTGTGGTGCTCTCAGTGGCCTTGAACCATGTCTCAATGACTTCACATATGTCAGCATCTTCCAAGGTGAGGAGTGCTTCCAGGTAGTACAGTTTCCTGTTAAGGCTCCTAGTATTAAGCAGCATAACCCTGAGTTTGTCTCCAGTGCATTTTTTATGTTGGAAGTTTTGTTGTTTTGACATTGCCTAAAAAGGCACTATGGGTGGAGGCAAGTATCTTTGCCATTATCTGAAAGCCTAGAGGAGACAGGTGAAGACAATCTCTGGAAAATCAGTTTGGTCTGTCAGTCATGTCTTCCCAGGCTGACAGATACTGGATCACCCTGGAGTAAGACCAGAAGTTAAGCCAATTGTTGAAGTCAATCAGTTTTTGTCTATATTGTGACATTATCCTGGGTGAAGGTAGAATGTTGCTTAGGGCTAGGGAAATACCTGCCTGGGACAAATAATCTGTGAGCTCAGTCAGGTTTATCTTCATCTAGTCCAGAGAGGTACATCTCAAGTCATTGACCCCAGCATGTACTATTGCAGAGTCATAATGGTAATTGTTGTTAAGTGACTTGAGTGCTTGGATGATTTGATGGATCCTGGCACCTGACAGGCAGCTGACTGTAACCTTCTCCTTGTACAGCCTGATGAGGGGGGCATCTGTGTGTCTCATTGTAGAGTGACCTATAACCAAGACATTTGGTTTTGAGGTGCTTTGCCTTATGAGCTTATTTGCTGGGACACTGGTATGTGTGTTGTTATATGTAGTGGATTCTGTTTGCTTTGCAATATGTGCAAGTAGTTTGCACTCAGGAGGTCTCTGATCTTTTGGTAGGCTTCTACTGAGTACCTCTGCATATGTGAGTTTTTGCAACCTTGTTTTGTGTGAGAGGTGGCATGTGCCCTGTTGCATGTCCGGTTTATTGTTACGTGAGAGAATTGATTCCAGATTCATGGTGTAATTACATCTCTCATGTATTGTATTTGTTTTAGAAGTAAGTGGTTGTCAGTATACCTGAGGCAATTATTACATTGTCTCAGGATGCCCATGTCAATCAGGTTGGCTGGAGAAATGGTTGGAAACTGACCTTCCATTATGGCAATTTTTTACCATAACTACTATTGGGGAGCGGGCTAGTTTAACCAGATTTTGCTCTAGGATTAATAAAGAGGCTTTATTCTATTGAAGGCTAGGGGTGAAAACTATGGCAATGCTTCTCACGGCGCAAACAAGTTTCCCACAATGCAGCAGAGAAGCTTAGGAGGGTTCACTAACAAGACGTCTAGGAGAAAATTGTCTTTCAAGGCATTTACATCTATACTTGGCACCGTTGAACCCCGTTGCATGATGCATAACTATGTGCACATGCAAGGCTTAAATACAGCAAAATTAAACATTTTTAAGATAAATTACCAATGGGAAAGCACACAATGAGCTTTCCTTCAATAATCTCCAACTCAGATGGGACTAAGACTACACACTTCTGCCACAAGGGTGCAGACAGGGGCCTCCTAATGTAAGAAGGCTGGAACAGTGTTTAAGCGTAACAATACAGTCTGGATTCAGCAGATCTGAATCTAGTCTATGCTATGTACTAGCTACTTAAGGGAACAGAAAAACTTTTTTTTTTTTAAAGTGCAGGAAAATACAGTAAAAATCAGCAAAATGAGCATCACAATGATAAAATACAGTCAGCAAAGTACAAAGAAAACTCAAAAAGTACTTTATTTTTGCTTTTAGTAGTGGATGCATTTGATTTCAGTAGAATCTTTCCAGACCTCTATGGGAACAATGCCTTGGAAGAGTGTTTATAAGGTCGAGCCAAGCTATTTCCTGAAGCATCTAAAACAGCTGTAATGTTTGAAAATTCAGAGGCACTGTAACTGACATCAGTGATGGTTGCTCCTGAGACAGCAGCAAATTTTCTGGACCTCATTACTGGCATACTAGTTTCGGAGGGTTCTGAACCAGTTTCTGATCACACCAGGTCCTTTGTCATTGTTCTTTGTAAGAATTGAAGGGCACATTCATGGGAAGTAAAAGCCTTATGCCAGTTGTTCCCTATCATAGGAAGGGGAGCAGGATAACCAAAATAAGAGACTATGCCATTTCTATAGCATAGCTGTCATATTAAAGGGAAAACCTTCCTCACCTGCAAAGTCTCTTTGGAAAAGTCCTGAAGTAAGTGGAACTCCTATCTACATAGTAGGAATGGACATCCCTCCTTAACTGCTGAGAATTTTAAAGATAATTTGCCATGGGCAGCTGTGGCTTATGAGCACATTCAATGGTGATTGAATTGGCAGGCGACAGACATAAGGCTAGTCCCACTAACCTAAGATTTTCCTCCTACATCTGTCTTGACATGATCTTGAAGAGTTCTCAGGGCCTGCTCAAATGTGTGCAGAAAGTTATTAGTCTTTCACACATGTTGACTGCATATAGGTTCATAGGTAGGTACTAGGCCATCAGCCCTAGGGCCTATACAAGCCCAACCAAAAAGGTACCCTGGCTTTTGCCACCCAAGAAAATTATTTTTCTGTGCCACTGTCGAGCAGAGCCACAGAAGTGATTCCCAGGGTGAATTTCCTATTTCCCACCCAATCATCAAGATTTTTCTTGAAGAGTACTAATGAGAAGCTTTGTTCGATATAGTTAGGTAGTTTATTCCAGAGTATGGGAAGTCTCTGGGAGAGGAATCTATCCCTCCAGCATGTTCTGTTTATTGTGGTGACAAGTTTTAGGTCCCTAGAGCATGTAGCTCGGAGGGATTGGGACTTCTTTAAGTGGAGCATGTCCAACAGCTCTGGATTTGACATAGCTTTGTATGTTAGGCAGAAATCACCTCTGATTAGGCGATATGTGATGGAGTAAAGCTGGAGTTTTTTGAGACAGTCAGTGTAGGGCATCAGTTTGAGGCTGGTAATCCTCTTTGTGAGGTATTTCTGCAGCCTTCCCAGTTGTTGTAGATGTTTTGTGAGGTACATACCAAAAGGGGCGTTGTACTCTATAATGGGTCTAATGAGTGATGAGTAGAGGGGAAAAATTACCTCTTTTTTTTCTGGATGAGAAACCTTTTGTGATGAGGTGTGCCATGTAGAAGGATTTCCTGACTACTGTGGCGATGTGATCATCATAGGAGAGACTACTGTCCGCCTGTGTCCCAAGATCTCTTATCACACTTTCGGTGTTAAGTATACTACTGCCTATGTTGTAGTTCAGGGGTACAGAGTTTTTACCAAAGGGGATGACAATGCAGTTTTTGGCACTGAGCTTGAGGCCATGGCTTTGACACCAGGCATCTGTCTCAGTGAAGCCATTTTGTAGGATGACCACATGGTTAGCTGTTTCGATTATGGCTCCTAGTTTGCAGTCATCTGTGAACTTTGTTAGCCAATGACCTTCTGTGTTAGCCTGTACTTCAGAGAATTAGATACCAAACAGGAGAGGACGCAGGACTGAACCCTGTGGTACTCCACTTGTTACTGGTCTGAAGTCGGATTTGGAGTCTGCTACTTTCACAGTGTGGGTTCTGTCAGTGAGGCAGTTGGCAACCCATCTTGTGACATAGGGATTCATACCTAGTTTAGTGAATTTATCTATAATTCCAGAGTGGGGGATGGTGTCAAAAGCCTTGGCAAGATCTACATAGGCTGTGTGAACCACCTTACCCTCATCTGTGGTTTTGGTGACTGCTTCAAAGAAGTCTATCAGGTTTAGGAGACATGATCTGCCTTTTCCAAACCCAAATTGGGTGGGGTCCAGTGTTTGGAGATTACCAATGTCTTTATAAGTTCCATGATGATACGTTCCATGGCCTTGCAGACCAGGCTCATCAGGCTAATGGGTGGTAGTTCTTGGGGTCCATGGTGGCTCCCCCCTTGTGGAGTGGGATAACCGTCGCTGTGCGCCATTCAGCAGGCACAAAACCTGAGGTGAGGCTATGATTGAACATGGTACTTAGGTGGGGTGTCTGTTCTGTTGTCTGGTCCCATGGATGCTGTGTTCTTCACTTTGGAGAGTGTGGTTTTTACCTGTGCAGCCATGATTACAGGAACTTTGCATTCTTCCAGTATAGAGATGGGCTCTTTAGGGGGGTGAGAGGGGGGTAAAGTTAGCACTGAACCTATCTGCCAGGATGTTGGCAATATCAGTTGGGTCTGTATATTTAGTGCCATTGTGCTGTAACTCAGAGCAGATCTGAGTGTTGCTATTGAGATTCTTGACACAGCTATAGATTGCTTTGTGGTTGTCTTTAGAATCAGTGGCAATTTTGTTTTTGTAACTAGCTTTTGAGGATTTTATCAGGGATTGCAGCTTCTTACTGAGGCTGACCAGGGAGCTCCTCCACTCATGGGATTTTACTCTCTTTTGCAAGAGTTTCTTCCTTTTGTTGTACAGTTTGTTTATGGCAGGGGACCACCAGATTGGCTTCTTTTTTGTGGAGGATAGCATCTTGGTTCTGTTTGGGATAGCACGATCCATGCACTCGTGTAAGTGCTTATAAAATGCAATTGTGTGGGATTCAGTAGTCGTAACTGTATTGTCCATCTGCATGGGTGTCATGAAGTTCACCACTTCTGCCTTAAGAAGCATGAAGTGGGCTTTGGAGAAATTTTTTACCATGGTTTCCTTAATGGGAGGGGTGGGGGCAGGATGTGGATATCTAGGGTAATTAGCTTATGGTTGGATCGGACCAATGAGACAATGACTTTAGGTATGGAACACTAGTCACTTATGTTGGTAATGACTAGATCTAGGATATTGTTGCCTCTGGTGGGGGTGTGGATAAGTTGAACCAGGACATTGGAGTTTATGAATTCCAGAAAGCATTGAGTGAAGGAGTTGGTACATGAGTAGTTTTTAATGGTGGGGTAGTTGAAATCGCCCATTATTAGCGTGTTTGGTTGAACCCTAATATTTTCCAGTACATCAAGAAAAGAGGAGTGGGAATCCTGGCGCACAGCGTTGAGCGAAGGAGTTGGTACATGAGTAGTTTTCCCAGTTAATGGTGGGGTAGTTGAAATTGCCCATTATTAGGGTGTTTGGTTGAACCCTAATATTTTCCAGTACATCAAGAAAAGAGGAGTGGGAATCCTGGGGCACAGCGTTGAGCGAAGGAGTTGGTACATGAGTAGTTTTACCAGTTAATGGTGGGGTAGTTGAAA
Source organism: Protopterus annectens (assembly GCF_019279795.1). Classification (NCBI taxonomy): domain Eukaryota; kingdom Metazoa; phylum Chordata; order Ceratodontiformes; family Protopteridae; genus Protopterus; species Protopterus annectens. The sequence goes on along the minus strand of NC_056745.1, from coordinate 414,645,122 downwards.
TCGCCCATTATTAGGGTGTTAGGTTGAACCCTAATATTTTCCAGTACATCAAAAAAAGAGGAGTGGGAATCCTGGAGCATGGTGGGGGATCTGTAGCAAGCTACAATTTGGATTGCAGTTTTGCCCAGAGTTAGCTGCTCTTTGATATCCTCGGCTGCATTATGCTGAGCAACTAGCTTGGAGGTGTGGATATCCTTAATGAATATGGACACACTTCCGCCTTTGGTGTTCCGGTCCAGGTTACATGGCTGAAAAGTGTGGTTTGAGTTATAGCCTGGTAGTGCAGGGGTGCTCTCTGGAGCCTTGAACCAGGTCTCAGTCACTGCACAGATATTGATGTTCTCCATTTCAAGGAGTGCCTCGAGTGAGTGCATTTTGAGATTTAGACTTCTAGCATTGAGTAGCATCACCCTCAGTTTTTGCTTGCCTGTTCCTGTTACGGTGGTGAATTTGTCATTTGAACCTTGCCTAAAAAAGTCACTATAGGGGCAGCAAGAACCTTAGCCAGTATCCGGAATCCCAGGTGTGACAGGTGCAGGCCATCTCTGGCAAAGCATCGTGGTCTGTCGACCATGTCATCCCAGGCAGACAGATACTGGATCCCATTAGAATGATACCAGTAGCTTAGCCAATTGTTGAAGTCAGTCATTTTGTCCTTGTACTGCGGTATCATTCTGGGTGATGTCAGAATGCTACTCAGGGCTAGGGTCATACCTGCTACAAGATCGGAGAGCTCTTCCATGTCTCTTTTCATGTAGTCTAGGGAGGTATGTCTCAGGTCATACACACGAACATGGACAATAACAGAGTCATATTTGTACTTGTTGTGGAGTGACCTGAGTGCGTGAGTTATGTGGCAGATCCTGGCACCCGACAGGCAGCTGACAGTAACCTGCTCCTTGTTTAGCCTGGAGAGTGGGACATCAGTGTGCTTGACTACAGAGTCACCTATGACTAGTGTATTGGTTTAAAGCAGTTTCTAAGAAAGTAGGTTTTGTAGCACGTGTCAAGCTGAGCCTGGACATAAGCATTTTTGGCTTTGATTTCAGAGATGTTTGCTAGTATATGATCTACTAAGTCTGCCAGTTTGTCACATAGGACATGTTGTTTACACCATATATTCTTTGTGTGAGGATCCTCTAAGGATACTCCAGTTGTTGATGCACCTGGTCATGTACAATTTGAAGAGGAACTTTACTCAATGATGGGTGTAATGAGGGCAGAGTACAATGGAACAATGAAATCCCTGTACCTATATGCCATACTTTTGTTTATAAATTATGCAAAGTAGAATGATTTTCTTATTACTGTAGACAGAAGATAGTCAAAGGCCAAGTCACTGTCTATATGCTTTTCCAAGTCCATGAACATAAGGCCAACTCTTGCAAATGTAGTACCAGTGCAGCAATTTCCTGTGATGGCCATCCTTTCAAATGATAATATTATACACTTTTTGGCACTGAGTTTAGACTGTAACCCTGGCACAAGTTATTAGTCTGAGTGAGGCTTTCTTGGGGGATGTTTGTGGTTTTGGGAGATTCTGTGACTGTTCCTAGTTTGCAATCATCTGCAAACTTAGTCATCCAGAGGCATGTGACATTAGCCTTGACCTCTAGAAGTAGATGCCAAAAATAAATAGCCCCAGCACCGAGCTCTGGGGGATTCCAGTAGTGACTAGACTTTTTGTCGAGGTAGACCCCCCTCCCATCATGTGTCCTATCTGTCAGCCTGCTGGCTATCCAGCAGGTAATGTGGGTTCCTGAACGAAGATGCAGGTTAGCGAATGCGACTTGGTCGAGCTGTAAAAGTTGAAACGGCAAAATATCGAAGCGGCATGTAAGCAAATTCTTTCCCTGGGAAAGAATTTGCTTGCCTGCTTCAGTATTTTGCTGCTTTCAGCAATGTAGTGCGGTGTCAGAGTTGGTATATTTAAGTAGGGGGGTGTATGGGGCACAGCCCCCCACATTGGTGGGTGTGGGGGGTGAAGCCCCCCACTTAATATCATGTATTATAGTGCTTTCTTTTTTCTTCTTTTCTTTTTTTTTTGTTGGAACAGCAATTACATCGCTGTTCTGACAGTTAGGTTTTGTAAGCTTTCATTTACATGGGGTTGATTGAACACCGTTCGCTAACCTAAGCATTCGGTGATCTAATATAGACCCGGTAATGTATGGGTAATGTTGGGGTTTATACCTAATTTTATAAGCTTGTCTACAATGCCCAGGCTATCCAGCAGGTAATGTATGGATAATGTAGGAGTTTATACCTAATTTTATAACCTTGTCTACAATGCCCAATTAGTGTATTGTGTCAGGTGGTTTGAATTCAAGGAAGGCAGTTTGCACTGTTTTACCTTTGTCCCTTGTTTTGATGACCTTCTCAAAGATGTCCATCAGGCTGAGTAGGCATGACTTGTCTTTGATGAAACCAGACTGAGTTGGAAGGTTTCCTATGTCATGATTTATCAAATCCATGATTATTTTTTTCACATGCTTACATATGAAACTTGCCAGGGTTATGAGTCAATAGTTTTCCAGATCCATGGACGGCTCACTTTTGTGCAGAGATAATAGTTGCAGTCCTGTCTGATGGCTGTGAATGAAAAGTATTGGTGGACCGAATAGGTCATGTTTCATGGTACTAAGGAGGCATCAAGTTCCATCAAAGCCATATATCTGGCTTTTGAGTGTGCTATGAGGACTTGTTCCCCAGTGATGGAGGCTATGGTTTTTGAGTATTTCTTTAGGGGTGTCTGGGGGAGAAAGCAGAGTAAAATTGGAGATGAGTTTATCACCAGTACATTTGCTATATCCTCTGGGTTAGTAAAGGTGGCTCCATTTATAATTAGTTCAGCACATTGTTAGGTATTGCCTTTGTGGTTTAGGATACAGCTGAAGAATGCCTCATGGTTTTTCTTTGAGTGACTACTTTCATCTCAAATTTGCCTTTGTTTGACTTAGTCTCAGTTTTTTATTTAGTTTAATGAGGGAGTTCTTTCCTCGCTGGGCAGTGCACTACTTATTTTTTATCATGATTTCCTTCCTTTTGTTATGGAAAAGGTAGGATTCCACCAGGATGGCTTGTTTTTTTTTGAGTATATCCTTTGCTTATTTCAGGTATGTACCACTGCCTCTCTGCAGCTGTATACATGATTGTAAAGTTTTTTTGTGAATGACTCTGTATAGGCTGCAGTGTCTCTCGGAATGGGGCAGTTTGAAATTTTTCCAGGTTGTCACTTTAAAGTAGTAAGTTTGTCTTGGAATAATTCCTAAAATTTCCAGGGTTGCCTAGTGTCCCAGGTTTTATTTTTAATTTAAAAGAGACAGCTTTATGGTTGGATCTGACCAGTGAGGACATTATAGTTTGGAATGATGGGGTATGCAACATTCCCCCATGTTGATGAGGACTAGGTCAAGGATGTTGGGTGTATATACTAGCTGGTCCAAGGTATTCTTGTTGACAAAGTCCATGAATCGTTCAGCCTGTAGGATTGCGGTTGGGCATAATTCCAAGTTTTTATGGGGTAACTGATGTCACCAATGAGTATGGTGTTGGGTTGAATGAAGAGTGACTAGAGGTCATTTAAGTAAGTGGTATAGGTTTACTGGGTCATAGAAGAGGACCTAGAATGTGGTGTGGGGCTTTGTTATGGTGAGGTGCATGTGGAGAAGCTCAAGTGGATCATACTGGTTGACCAGCTTCAAGATGTGTTTGTTGTTTATGTAAATTGAGTCACCTTGACCTTTTATCACTTTCTGTATAGTAGCCGGTCTAAACATGTGGAAAGCATAATAGCCCTGCTCTGCTGTGATGCTCTTCATGACTTTAAACCATGTCTCAGTAAATACAGACATCTACATTCTCCAGGGTAAGGAGAGCTTGCAGGGAGTGGATTTTGTTGTTTAGATTCATGGCATTCAGCATTATCACCTTCAAATTATTCTAGGTTGGTTCAGCTATGTTGGCTGGTTTATCAGGGTGGAAATGCCTGAAAAAGGCACTATGGTGATGGGCAGGGCTTCAGACAATATTTGAATGCCTACAGGAGACAGGTGCAGTCCATCTCTGGTGAAGCAGAGTGATATGTTATCCGTATTCTCCCAGGCTGAGAAATATTGTACTCCCTCCAAATGGCATCAAAAACTAAGCCAATTGTTAAAGTCAATTCCCTTTTCTTTGCATGTAGCGTTATCCCTGGAGAAAGTAGAATGCTGCTCAGTAGTAGGCTCATGCTAGGATGGGGCACATTATCCGAGAGCTCTAGCATTTCTCTTTTCATATAATCCAAGGAGGTATGGCTCATGTCATTTACTACCACATGGACTATGACTCAGCCATATTGGTACATGTGTTTTAATGACCTGAATGCATGCATGATCCGATAGATCCTTGCCTGTAATAGGCAACTAATGATAACCCTCTCCTTGCTCAGTCTGGTGAGTGGGACCTTGCTGTATTCCATCATGGAATCTCCTATGTCCAGGATCTTGGATTGTTTGGTGGTCTGCATTATGGGCTTAGACTTTGAGACACTGAGCAGAGACTGAATTTGTCATGGTGGGTGTTGCCTTGGTAATGTGTTTTCGAGGATGATGAGGATACTTATTGTAATTACAGTGTCTTGGAGGCCTTTGAAGTTTGGATATTAGTTTTGGTAAATTACTTTTAAGATGCTCAGCATATATGTGTCTATGTGTTTGTCATGTAGTGCGTATGGCAGGTATTGTGTAGTGTTGTGAGTTTCTGACAACCTGCTTGGTATTTGCAGTGGCCTTATGTGAGAACTTTGCCTCTAAAGATAATATATAAGTGCATTTTCACACACTGTATCAGACTGTTTGAAAAAGTGTGGTTGTCAGAACACATGGCTGTAAAGATAGTAGAAAAGTGCCGATACATGGTTTCAGTTATCTCTCTCTCTCTCTCTCTCTCTCTCTCTCTCTCTCTCTCTCTATCTATCTATCTATCAAGTGGGTTACAAGGGAAGTTGTTGTTGTTTGTCTTTCGGCTTTTCCCGGTTAGGGGTTGCCACAGCGGAACTCCGGTCCGCTAATGATTGGCAGTAGATTTTTACGGTGCCGAGTTGCCAGCTCAACGCCCAACCTTCAACAAAGGCACGCCCATTCACGCATGTCTTTCGGAACGCCACTTGACTGTGGGGAGGACATGCAGACTCCACACAGAAGGCACTCCCTGCACTCCAGTGGGTTACAAGGGAAGTAATACCAAGGAATTCTACGATCCTCAGTATAACCATTATGAGGGAAGACAGATGTGCTTGTGTGCTATACCATTATGCGGGAAGACAGATGTGCTTGTTTGCTATTTGAATAAGAAATACAATTTCAGTCTAATCTCACAAAGCAATGACCCTCTTTACATAAACCTGGTGCTCATCAAGCAACCATATACTCAGAGACTCTTAGGGATATGCATGGGAGAAGCTGAGATTCGAAGTACTGGCATCTGTACAGGGTACTGCTAGTTACTTTGTACAGTTAGAGAAACTGGCTACACAGACAAAAATGTCCCACTGGCCAATCAGTATTAAAAACACACACATACACACACACACACACACACACACACACACACACACACACACACACACACACGTGAAGCTTTCCTCTCTGAACAGACCAGGCTTTTCTCTTTGACCAACAGAGTGCAGACCTAATCTTTCTTGATCTAAAGTCATACAAGAGTGAACCCAAAGCACAGAAACTACAGAAAAATAACAAATTAACCAGCAGACACTTCCTTAAAGAAGATGGTTACAGTGCAGAAAGCCAAAAGCTAAGAACAGTGAAATACAGTTGCGTTTTACAATAAAGAGTGCAGATGTACAATAAATAATTTAGCAATAAATCAGCAAAACACTTAAATGTGTAAGAAAAGTGCAAAGTATCAATTTACGGTGTTTATCTGAGGTAGGGTGGCATTGGATTGAAGCAAGCCACCGTCTTCTGTAATTAGAAGTGTATTTTCCTCACTTAGGAGTCACTGTTTCGGAATACACACGTGCATACACACACGCACACACACACACACACACACACACACACACACACACACACACACACACATATATATGTATGTATGTGTGAATACATACACACACACATATATATGTGTGTATATATCTACACACACGTGTGTGTGTGCATGTGTGTATTCATTAATGCTAGGTATATATGTATTTATGTATATATATATTTTATATGTGTGTGTGCATATATCACCCCTCACCCCAAACCCATTGCATTATTATCCTCACCCTGAGGTCAGCAGCATGTGTACAAACACACACACACACACACATACACACACACACACACACACACACACACACACACACACACATATATGTATGTATGTGTGAATACATACACACATATATGTGTGTATATATCTACACACACATGTGTGTGTGCATGTGTGTATTCATTAATGCTAGGTATATATCTATTTATGTATATATATTTTATATGTGTGTGTGCATATATCACCCCTCACCCCAAACCCATTGCATTATTATCCTCACGTTGAGGTCAGCAGCATGCGTACAAACACACATACACACACACACACACACACACACACACACACACACACACACACACACACACACACACACACATGGTTTCTTTGTGAGTCTTGTATTTTGGAGAGCATCTGTAACAGTACAGCAGTACAACACATCACTCCTGTATGGAATGAGCAACAAAAGCAAGCAGCTGCTTCTTCATGTAGTAAAGCTGGAGCCACTACAATGCCATTAATGTTGTGTCAACCACATCATGTAAGCCCAGTCAATGTCATTTACTTTCACTTTAACTTTAGGCTTTCCTTTTGCTATTTTTGATGAATTTTAGTATTGCTTTCTGTACCTTCGGGTATCTGCAGTTGTTTTGTTATGGTACATTTTCAGTAGGCATCATGATTTGCACAGGTTTTTGGGTAAAACCTTAACTCATTTTTGTTTGACAAATTGAAACTCCATCAGAAAATAACACCATATACATTAGCAGTCATATGCAGATTTAGCAACTTGCTTTATCTTAAAATATTACTGACACCTTTATCATTGCTTTGAGTATTAATTTCTTACAGGTATCATTTTTTTCTTTTCTAATGATAATGCAATAAAATGCTTCTTCAATTCACTCTCTGAAACTGTAACTATTACTGGTTCAATATGCAGTTCACGTCCAGTTTTTACCACTAACTTATTAAGACAGAACCAGATGTCCTTGGCAATATATGCTATCAGATACTGTACTTCCAGTATAGAGTGCCTTGGACATTGCATTTGCCATCATCAATAACTGATGTGAATTCAGACGTGCTGAGTAGAGTGGCTACCTTTTGCGCTGCAACTGTTTCAGGCACACTTCTTTTTATTTTATGTTTACCATTCCGCAATTTACACACTTTGCCAAGATGGTCTTCTTTATCTTGCTTTGTTTGTCTTTTCCTTGAAACAGCATTCACTAGCATAATATAAAAACTACCACAATAATAACATGGTAACCTCTGAATAGATGTTGTAACTACTTTGGTAACAGTATACTTGACCAATTCTTATTACTGCCCCATGGCAACATTTGCAGTGGTTTCTATGGATATTGTAATTTGCAGTGTTTCATCTAAGGTTAGGTCTAATTTTTAGAATAAACTTTTACTAATGCTCCCATCATGTCTACCACACATGTGCACACACACACACACACACACACACACACACACACACACACACACACACACACACACACACACACACACAACACACATACACAAACCCACCCAGCAGTCTGTTTCTCGGTGTATCAATTAGTGCCTTTTTAAACTGACAATATTCTTATTTGCATATCTCACTTACATGTTCAGGTATGCTATCATCCTTTCTATACTCAACAGTGTGATGTTCCTTTCCACCTGTTATACCACTTATTTTTTTTTTCCTTCTGCCGAAGACTTCTAACTGAAATTGGTGAAATTCACGTGTTTACATTGAGATGTTGCCAGTAAGTTATGTTTGACCTTGACCAAATCCATGCAACATATAAAATATATGTCAAACTAGAGAGAAATTTCATTCTGTTAAGTGGTGGTCATGTTATACATGAAATCTTGTCCTGACCAGGTGTGTGTCCATATACATTTGTACATACTCACTAGAGCCTCTTATACTACAGTGCACAAGTTATACAACATATAATGCATTTAGTGTCCTTTCTCACTTGAATAGCACAGTTTCAAGCCTTGACAGAGTTGTATCGCTATAGTGTTTTACCTTGATAAATTATATCCAATGGCAAACACTTACACTGTCCGTTTACACCATGTGCGCATTGCACTGTGGCAAGCAAATGGTAGCACAGTATTTTGGATTTATTAAGTGGCTGTACATGATGTGTAGAGCCACACAAACAAAGTAAACATTGTGGCATGCTAATTACAGCATAAGCAGTGGAAATGTATGCTAATCAACCAGGAGCTATTTAACAAACTATAAAGCAACTGTGTAGACTCTGTGCTGTTTTTTCATCCGAATTCCAAAACCTATTGGAATACAGCCATGGAAAGGAGTCTACACAGAAAGAATGATAGGGGGCTGCCATTGCTTTAATTCATGTGTATGTGCAACAGGCTGAAGTCCATGCTGCTGCTGCTACTAATATGCCCCATTTAACTTTTTACAGTCTGCATGACCTAGAAATTGTAGAGCGCTACAGGGTGAATAGAGGCACATTACAGGAACTCTGCAACCTCTGTCATCCTCAACTCAGAACCAAGGCAAACCGAGGGGAACCCATCCCAGTGGAGAAAAAGATATGTCTAGCACTTAGAATTTTAGCTACAGGAACCTTTCAGAAACCAACAGGGGACATGCTGGTGGTGTCGCAGGCATCAGCATCCTGGATTTGCCATCAACTGCTGAATGCTATGCTCCAACATGCCAGTGACCACATATATTTTCCCTGTACTCTGAGGATAGGGCCAGAAATATGCAGGAGTTCTACCCTGCAGCACACTACCCTGAAGTACTGGGTGTCATAAATTGTATGCATATAGAAATTAAGGCACCACCTGGGGAACATAGAAGGCTCTACATAAATAGAAAGGGCTTCCAGTCTATTAACTGCAAAGTCACATGTAATGCCAAGGGAATCATCTTGAACATGTGTGCTGGCACCTCAGGCATTTACCATGACTCAAAAATTTGGCACACCTCCCAACTGTATCAGATGTTCACTGTCAGAATATCCCATGGGGTCATTTACTGGGGATGCAGGTTATGCACTGGAACCGTGGCTGATGATGCCTATCAGAAATGCACACAGACCCACTGAAGAATGTCATAATGAGGCACATGCTCAAAGCAGAAATACCATATAGCATGTGTTTCGACTGCTGAAGTCTTGGTTCCAGTGGCTACATACATCTGGGGGAGCTCTGCAATTCAATTCACATACATATATTGAAATGTTCACTGTCTGTGCCATGCTATACAACATCTTCTTGAGAAAGCAGTTTCAGCATGATCAACAAGAGGGAGGGGCACACACCCCACCACCAATGACAAGGTCATCACAGCCACAAGCATATGTGGAGTTAGAGGGGGACCTGCAGCTGCTGTGGGTGTAGGTGGGCATAGGCATGCCCAATATGTCTTTGCACTGGCTAAGAGGTAATGCATAGCATGCTCACTCACCTCCTAAGGGAACAAAAAGTTCCTTCTACACACATACATATAGTAACATTGATACCAGGCAGCGCTCATATCCCTTACCTACCCATGTAATGCTGTGTACTGCTAGCATCAAACAGAGTCAGCCCTGAACTAAAATTGTTGCATCTGCTGAATTTACAGGGTAACAGTTGCACCTGGAGTGTATTGTGTAAAAATATAAATAAATGGCATATCCTTGTATGCTCTTACTTGGTAATGTAAGCAAGTAAAAGGTGGGTGATTTCTACAGAAATGACTTTAACATGTGACAGCAGAGACTTATGTGACTTATATGTGTCCAATATCAAGTAGTAGGCTTCAGGCATTAAAGATTCACACAGTCATACCTCTCAAAAGTACTGATGGTCACCGAATGCCCTCAGTTTAGCACCAGCATTTGTACTAGAAAATCATTAAAGAGAAAAGTTAGAAAGTAATGAGACACATTTCAGTTTCAGACTTCACAACCCTCACAAGATCATTAACAATACTGATGCAAAAAATGTTTGATTCTATCAGCTGTGTAACTTTATAAGACCAAAATATTTCAAAAGGTACGATTACCAAATCAACATCACAAATGCAGATATACTAATCACTAAGTCAGCTATGCACCCTGAGTATCAGACACAGATGTTATGTATTCCTGAAAAACAGGGATATGGCACAGTTATCATCTATTGCACAGGGTGGTGTGTGTGTGTGTGTGTGTGTGTGTGTGTGTGTGTGTGTGTGTGTGTGTGTGTGTGTGTGTGTGTGTGTGTGTGTGTGTATGTGTGTAAGGGGGGGCAGTAAGCCTAGGCTGACTCAAAAGGTTGGTGAGTGTGTGTGACTAAGAAAGAGAAGCAGGCAGACATTCAGATAAAGTAACAAATGGCCAGTGAGACAAAATGAGCTTTAAGCTTCACGGCTGAACCATGTAACTGTTGTGTGTATCTGTATAGTTCCCGCAGGTGACATTGGAGTGTGAGTGTCTGCATGAACACAGCCAAGCTCTGTGCTAGCTCTCTGTCTTAGTTTAATGGACAGGTGTGAGCCATGCATGGTAGACCACATGGGCTGCCACGTCTGGATGTGGACACATCAACCACTGATGGATCAGTGAAAGTAGTGCCACTATGGGAGCATAATGGGGAAGGGCCACATTGGTTAACAGCATATGATGTGGCTGACCCATGTCCATGAGGATGCCACCCCCCTCCCAGCAGACGCTCCATTACAGACACGACCCATTCTAATGTGTCATTCATCTGAGCCATTCAATCAGCAACATCATAGAAGCAGTCATGTGTCATTCATCTGAGCCATTCAATCAGCAACATCATAGAAGCAGTCATGCATGCCAGCCTATGCCAGATCTACAACCCTAAGTATTTCTCTGGAGGACCTATGGGAACATGCCTGTGCCTCCATGACAGCCCTAAACATATGTCAAGTGGCATAGGAAGATACAACTGGATGAGGTGGAACATTGACAGCAGGCCTCCTCCAAGCACCCATAGCAACCATCCTGTGTGGCATCTCCCCCACACTTTGGCTATGGCCAGAGTCAATAGGTATTGAAGCCACAGTAAGCATACTTCCCTGATTGAGTTTCTCACGCTCCACCTGTGCAATATCTGAGGGATCACTGGAATGGGTTGGCACAGGCCTACTGGCTTTGCCCAATGGAATTACAGGGGATGGCTGAATGTCATCCTCAGTATCAGAATCAACTTCTGCACCCCCCAACTGTGCTTCTGGTTGGTCATCATCATCATCAGAGTCTGCCGATACTCTAACATCAGATGGTAAGAGTCCTACACTTCCACTGTCAGGATCACCTGTGATAATAATCAACACACACAGAAGAAAATGAATAGCTACATTACCATAGTAAAATGTATACAAATGTTAACAAAGTGACAGGGGTGCCACTACTACAGGCAGTACAGCAATACACACAACAGTCCTGACACCCACATCTCACATATGGATAAAGTTATATATTTCTTTGAATTGCTCATCACCACTCACAAAGATGATAGTTGGCTTACCATGTGCAGTTGATGCTATGCTTCCCATGGACAGTGGTCCTGGAAGAAGTTAAACAAAGGTTAAGACAACATTATCACAATTAACAGTAACACGGGGAGTTAAAATGTGTTGCCCTTTATATGTCCATTAACTATACTTTCAACAAGAACTTGGATGACAAATCCAACCTAAGCCCTGCTATGGTCATCCCACTCCACAAAGGGGGAGCAGCTACAGACCCTGGGAACTACTTTCCCATTAGCCTCTGATATGTAAGGCTATGGAGCGCATCATCATGGACCTTATAAATAAGGACATAGAGAATCTCCAAACTCTGGACCCCACACAGTTTGGGTTTGTAAAAGGTAGATCATGCCTGCTCAACCTGATAGACATCTTTGAGTCCATTACCAGAGCTGTGATGAGGGCAAGGTAGTTCAAACAGCCAACATAGATAGTGCCAAGGCCTTCAACACCATCCCTCACTCAGGAATCATAGATCGACTCACTAAACTAGGCATAAACCCCTATATCATAAGATGGGTTGCCAACTGGCTCACTGATAGAACTCACACTGTAAAAGCAGTGGACTCCAAATCTGACTACCAACCAGTTATAAATGGTGTCCCACAGGGATCAGTCCTAGGTCCTCTCCTGTTTGGCATCTACTTCTCTGAAGTTCAAGCCAAAACAAAGGGACTCTGGCTGACCAAGTTCGCAGATGATTGCAAACTGGCAGACATTACTGACTCCCCAACTGATGTAGACATTCTACAAAAAGGCCTATCTGACATCAATGACTGGTGCCAGAACCGTGGCCTTAAGCTCAATGCCAAAAAGTGCATTGTCATTCCCTTTGGGAAAATTCGGTGCCCATGAACTACCACATAGTCGTGGTAGTCCACTAAGATACCTGGGGACACAGGTTAACAGCAACCTCTCCTTTGATAACCACATTGCCACTGTAGTCAGAAAGTCCTTCTATGTGGTACATCTCATTACAAAAGGTTTCTCATCCAGGAAGAAAGAGGTCATAATCCTTCTCTACTCATCCCTCATTAGGCCTATTATAGAATACAACACCTCATCTGGTATGTACCTCACTAGACCCCTACAACAACTGGAAAGGCCACAAATATACTTCACTAAGAGGATCTTAGGCCTTAGACACATGCCGTATATAGACAGACTCAAATAACTCCAGCTATACTCTGTCTCTTATCACCTACTTAGAGGCGATCGCTGCTTGACCTACAAAGCTATGTCTGACCCAGAGCTCCTAGATATGCTGCACCTATAGAAATCACAATCCCTCCATTCCACATGCTCCAGGGACCTAAAATTCATTACCACAATAAACAGAACATGCTGGAGGGACAGGTTCCTAACCCTGAGACTTCCCATACTCTGGAACAAACTTCCCATTCACGTCAATCAGAGCACTTCACTGGCCCTCTTTAAGAGAAATCTTGACGAATGGATGGGCAGTAGGAAGTTCAGCCCGGGGATCACTTCAGTGGCCTTGCTTGATAGGGGCACTGGGAACTAACTTTGGGCAGTATGATGCCAGTGAATCTTCTTGGGCTAGGCTTATATAGGCTCCAGAGCCATTAGCTTAGTACACACCTATAAACCTATGAACCTATGAACGCATGTGTAATCAATCAGAATATATTAACTATAGCAATCTACAAGTACCCCCCCCCCCCACAAACCAATTTATTGTTAAATAGAACTAATGTATTGCTTTCAGTATTTTACTATACATGAGTGTATAACAACTGAGATACATAAGTTTACCTGGAAGCTCCTACTGGGACATGCATGTTGTCCCTGAAACAGTAGAACATGCTGTTCTGCACTTTCCTAGGAGCTGTTTGGATCCCTAACAGTGGACAGGAACTCTTCATTTGCTGTTAGTGATGGCTCTTTAGCAGCCCCCCTCAGTACCCATGCTGGCACAGACCACTGCAGCTGGTCTCTGTGTAGATGAAATCATGTCACTGGCCCTATGGCACTCCTGATCATATGTCCTGCTTTGGCTGCCTACTGCATTCACATCAGCAACTCTGTTGCCAAATGCACATTCTGCCTCAAGCAGAAAGGCATCATGTCATCTCAATGCTTCCACAATGACTTTGGGTGCCATAGTCCTAGGTAACCTAAAACACAACAGAAGGATAAGTATCACATAACTAAAAATGTTCGGTTTCCAGATAAAGCATAAAAGGTAGCATTTCACTATTACCCACTGGAGAAACAAAAAACAGTCAAGATACTGAAAAATAAAAAACAGGATTTGTGTGGTTGTAACATATTACATTGACATACAAAGCAAGGCTGCATGCAAAACAAGGAAAGTAACAATAGTAACATATTCTTGGTTCTTCCTAAACAGAAATGCAACTTTGCTCCCCCAACCACAAAAAAAAAAAAAAAAAAAAAAACAGGCAAATGACATGTTTTGCTAACAAACCATCAGTGAAATGCTAAAAGCGCTATCAAATGAGCTTTCCCTGAAAAATGTCTACAGATTTAACACAGAGCATTCCATTGTAAGCTATTGCCAATCATGTCCACCTGTGAAATGCCCTGACAAACGTACTCATATCAGTATACTTCTAAGCAATGCATACAGATAAGAGTAACATTTTCTAATGAAGATATATATGTATATACACACATACAGATTTTTCTTCATGGCATTTCAACATATGCGGTATATAGCTGAAAAATGTAAGCATATCTTCTCAAGATCAGTAGTCTTCTGTGCAGATGTATCCCAAAGTAATAGCCTCTGTTGTGTTCTCTGCATAAATAAGTCTCCTTACCTTCAGGTTGCCTAGCTACATGGTTGCCTTTTTGTGGTGTAGATTTAGGGCTGTGAGCATGATGAAGTTGCAAATCAGGTATGAACTCATTAAAATTACTGAATCTGAAATACTTGGTTCCGTGTAGCAAATGTAAGCATAGTGCAGATACGCCCTCAGTGTTTGTTGCTAATGGATTGCAACAGTGAATGATTACTGGTAGGGAGAAGGAAAACACAACAGCAATGCAGACTGCCCTAACTCCAGTGAGTGTCAGACCGGTTAGACTTACAAAGTACAGAAGAAATTCACCTTTTGGCCTTACTCTAAGGGTCTGGACCCCTTTTCATTGTCTATCCTTGATGTTCTTGATGACTCATTCCATTCAGAATCTAGTTATTCCATGATTAGTGTACAATTGTCAGTGATCTCTAACATTCACATTAGTAGGATAAAATGCAACTGGTGGCTTTAAAGGCTTGTCTTAAGGGAACCTTGTTATTGTAGTCTCCTCTCTGGGACAGTGCTCCTCTATGGGATCTGCCAAAAAAAGAGCAAAGTGTTCTCAAATCCACTTAGTCAAAGCTTCCATTTTTAATAAGAAAAAAATGCAATGATAGGGACAACCCTAAGATTTACCAGTCTCTACTCAGCTCACTATGTTGCAAAATGCTTTGTCTTATCAGGTCTTTCCATTTCCCTCCTCTTGCTTCCCAGTGGACCACTTCCACTTTTCCTCTCCATCTGATCTGAAGCATTGCATCTCTACAAGCTGTCTTTCTCAGACTCGCACACCACTATTGCTCTGATCATAACATGATATAAAATATACCAGTTCTGGCCTGAGCTCTAGCATCCCTGTTGAACATGTTGCTCCCTTCTTCCTCATTCAGTTCTCTTCATACATTAGCTAGCTTTTCCTCCTCTTGTACCTGTTTTATATCATGCCTTATCGCTACCTAGAAGTACCCATGTTAGAAAGCTTCTTCCTCTTTGGATCCAGAATTATCTTAAAGTTCACCACAGTCAAGACTCTGCCTCCTTTATGTAATGCTCCCTATCTTCTCAAAAGACTCCATCCAAACATCCCCTTTGTCACGGTTCAGTACATAGACTGATGCCATCACCACACATGTCTTTTCTCCTCCTTTTTTATCATCAGTCTCTCCACAGATGCTCTACACTGTTTACCCACTCTCTTTGAAAGAAATGGCCTTGCTTCAATGCTGTTCAACCCTTCAGCCTTTTTAGTCTTTTCACACAATGGCACATCTTCTTTGCCCTTCAGCTTAACTTCCTGTAACAATGTATTTATTACACTCCTCTACCTTGTTAATATTCTCCCTCTTCTGACAGGGTTGTTTTACTCCACAGACTATAATGCATTTTTTTAGTCTGGAGTGCTTTTCAAGTGGTTTCTCTGCTGCGCTTAGGTGTTCTGAGTGGATCCTCATTCTATTGCATTTTTACCAACTCTCTTCTGAATTTGTTTTTCACCCACTTATCCCTTTCCTGTTGTGCTTTTAAACTTAGGGGCTTTTGAGCTGCCACCCCTGCTGTATCTCTGGCCTTGAAAGCTCGTCCTAGTCTCATCTTCTATATATCTAATCATAGAAGCTCCTCCCAGTCCCATCTTCTGTATACCTGACCTTAGAAGCCTACAGAAAAAACTGGGAAGGCCCTTCCGTTAGACTGTTAGTGAACTTTGAAAGTGCCTTAAAGTGTATGTGATACTCATTGCTTTCTTGTCTGCCTTTGAATCAACTTGTAAATATTTGTAGCTAGTTGATTTGTTTCTAGTACTTTGTCACTTGTGGCTAACTAAAGTGTGTTTTTGCATTAAGAAGACTGGTACTGCAATTCTAGTGGGAGTAGAAAGGTAGCCTGGTCTGTCCAAGTTGGAAAACACACATGAAGGCTTAGAGTGAGAATTACTTGTTGTAACTATCTGTTTGATTTGTTTCTGATAACTTTTGGCCAACTGAAGTGTGTTTTTACATTAAGAGGATTGGGACTGCAATTCTAGTGGCCTGTTTTGCCAAGTTCAGGAATAGATAAGGAAACTTAAAATGACAATTACTTATATCTAGCTGGCACCTTTTCACTTTTGGCTAACCAATGTGTGTTTTACTTTAAGAATATTAGGACTGCTATTCTAGTTGCAGTAGTAATGTAACCTGGTTTTCCTGAGTTAGGAAACAGAGAGATAGACTTAAAGTGACATTTTTTATCATCCAGAGGGCTTTTAAAGGACTTAGTTGTTTGTTCTTAATAGGTGGCCACAGTGGTGCAGCGGTTATAATTGCCACCTCACAGCAAGAGGTTCTCCAGTTCGATCCTCGGCTGGGGTGCCTTCTGTGTGGAGTCTGCATGTCCTCCCTGTGGTCATGTGGGTTTCTTCCCACATCCCAAAGACATCCTGTAGGTGGATTGGACACTTTAAATTTGCCCTAGGCATGAGTGCATGTGTGTGTGCCTTCTGTAGAAGGTTGGGCACCGGGCTGGCAACTCAACACCATAAAACTCCACTGCCAATCATGAGTGGACAGGTGATCTGGTGTGGTGACCCCTAACCAGGAAAAAGCCGAAAGAAGAAGTTGTTTGGTCCTAATCCGCACTTGAGAGCTACCTTTGCTGTATTTTTACATTATCTGAACTGAGAATCACTCCAGGGAATGTTGTTGTTTATTGGTCAAAGGACCTGAGAGTTAGTTTTTAGCTTTTTTTCTGTCTGCTTTAAGTAAGGTGCATTGTGGGAAGCTGTTCATTGCTCAGTAATGGTTAGCAGAACCATGTATAGTAGTAAACTTATAAAGCTAGAACTTAGATTTTAACTTGTAAAATAGATGACTTGCATGAAGCTAAGCTCAGAGCAGCTAGTTATCACATCAGACAGCAGTAATATCAGATCATAGCACTATCTAACATTTAGCCTTAACCAGGACACCACTCAGTTGACCCCTGTAAACCAAGTCCCTAAACCAAAATCACTCAACCCTAATACAGGTCCTAACAACATGGATTTGCAATTTTCTAATGTCTCTGTGGACAGCTTGGCAGATGTGGGCATCCTGAGACAATGTAGTACTTGTCACATGTACTTAGACAATGTTTTAATGTGAGAGATGTACATACATAACATTCTTGGAGACAAAAATCTCACTTACAAACAAAGGTTGCCATAAACATGCACACTCTGCATCCTTCACAAGTATCACTCACTACACACATAGACCTTTTTATTTTGAGGCGCTGAAAAGAAATCTTTCCAAACCTCAAACACCTCCTAAGCCATCAAACGACAAAACGTAGTCTCAGCAATCATGACAGCACACACAAAAATAAACATCAAAATCAAAAGAACCCAGGTGAAATTCCAACCAGCACTGGTATTTACAAACTTTAATCCAGCCATGTAAAATACAGTACACTCAAACGCATACACTCTATTAAATAATGTTTTCAGCAAAGTTCCATAGACTTCATCAGATGCAGAACTTCAGTTTGGTCCATTCTAAATCAAATCTCAGAGAGTCCATTCTAAATCAAATCTCAGAGTCCCTTCTAATTCAAATCTCAGAGAGGGTCCATTCTTAGTTCTTTTTGGTACCTGGTATAATTTTCATTTTTGGACAAAAATAAACATCTAATACCACATATAAGCCTACACCCAATGATTCTCCCAAGAAAAAAGTCCATAAGGCAAGCAAAGACTTCACCTAGTACTATTCTCATAAAAGATTCTATTGTACAACACAGAGATGCCCCTCTCACCAGGCTGGACAAGAAAAGGTAACAGTTAGTTGCCTATCTGGAGCTATACTCTACAATTTCACACACACACACACACACACACACACACACACACACACACACACACACACACACACACTCGTCACTGCACCACAGATACCAATATGATGATATCATAGTCCATTGGGTATAAATGACCTGAGATGTACTTTACTGCACTATATAAAAAGGGACATTATGGACCTCTCTGAATATGTGTCACGGCTGCATTCAGCAGCATTCTAACTACAGCAAGGATAATGCTACAGTATGAACAGAAAATAATGTATTTTAATAATTGGCTTAGTTTGGTGTTGCTCCAGAGGAATCTAGCATCTATCAGCATGGGAGGACATGGTTAACACACTACATTGCTTTTCCAAGGGTGGTCTGCACCTGTCTCTGCCCCCTCCCCCCCAGACTTTTGGATATTGGCTGAAATGTTATTCACCCCCTTAGACCCTTTTAAAGGCAATGTCAAAATGACAAAACTATCACTATAGCAAAGAAAAACTCAGGGCAACCTTAAGGTGTTATATCTCGGTGCTAGAGTCTAGACAAGAAACTCCACACTCTACAAGCTCTCCTCGCTCTGGAGAATGTAGACATCCATGCTGTTACTGAGACTTGGTAAGGTGCAGAAAGTACTCCAGCAGTGCGAGGTTAAAGTGGCTTCCACATTTAGACCAACAGCGGCACAGATGGGACTAAAGGTGGAGGTGTCTCAGTCTACGTTAGCAATAAATACAGCTTCAGGCTGGTTAAACCGGATGATGCCCTGAAGTTCATACATGTCCAAGTCTCCATAGACAAGGTTCCTTACCAAGTCCTGGCCAGCTACAGCTTACCCTCTATGACCCATGTAGCTCACAACTCTTACTAGTCCTACTAGAGACAGTCACTGTCCAACCAAATACACTATTCCTGGGAGAACTACCCCTCTATACACTGGGAAGTGTATACTGCCTCTATCTCACAGGTACAATATTTCCTAGACTTTAGCATCACAAACACCCTGAACCAGATAGTGCGCACACCAACCAGAGGATAAAACATATTGGACATAGTACTCACCAAGATGAGAGCGCGTTGGACCCCAACCTCACCCCCCCCACCGTGCCCCCATGTCATGTCCTCTTTGGCGAGGCTGGACCACAAAGCTGTCTCTCTCAAAATAAAAATCAACCTGGAAAAACAACTAAACCCATAACAGTAGGAGCTATCCTAGAGAAAACTACATCCTAAGTGACAGGCTGTCAAAATTCACAGTTCCCCCATCCCGTAAGAACACAGCTACCTATGGAGAATTATTTACAGAAACCCTGTACAAACTTGTAAATAACCTGCCAGAAGTAAGCCGAGATGCAACACAAAAGCAGTCCTCACTGGTGGAATCCTTACCTTAACCAGGTAGCCATCATCACCTACATGTACATACTGGAAGAAGTTGCTGTCTACGGATGGGCCAGATATGCAGCTGCATTAACACAGTGACTATACTTAGGTTCATAGGTTCATAGATTAGTACTGGGCTAACTGCCCTTGTGGGCCATTTTAAGCCTGGTCAATTATCCCATGTAAGAATCAAATCCTGCACCTTGTGTCTATAAGGTAAGCACCTTAACCATTATACCAATCACCCACCCCTATCAGCTACATGATGCTGTGGAATTTCTGTATAGAGGAAGCAGTGATATAGCTCATATGTGTGCCATGTATGTGAATAATGCACACTGTTTAGATGCTGTGCAGATATGTTGTCTAGTCATACATACAAACAGATATTTTAAGTGCAGGCATTAATGCCCTTCTAGCTTGCCAATATACCAAAACACTTGTTCCCATAACAAGTGTCCAGGATATCTAAACTAGTACTTGCTTTAATGTAATTTGGCAGTCTGTTTCATGCATCAGCTACTCTGTCAGAGAACCAGTTAGTACACGTCTCATTCCTACAGAATTTTCTACATAGGTTGTCTGATGATTCTCTAGTACTTTTTGATAACCCCAAACATTCCCAGAGGCAGTTGTCTCTAAATGTCCTATATAAGATCTGTAAGAGACACTGTACAAGTTCAGATATTTTAGTATTTCATAATAACTTCAATTTTCACATCCATGGATGCTCTTGATATATGTCTGCTGTACTCTTTCCAGTTTAGTCATGCTTGTTTTCTTATAGCATTTCCATATCGTTATTCCATACTCAAAGTGTGGGTCTAATGTAACTAACAATGACTTTATAATTTTTGATTTCCTAGACTTTATAAATCATTTCATACTACCTATAGTTCTATAACTATCCTTAACCAATTAGTTGATATGATTAAAAAAACTCATAGCTGAATCTATCCATATACCCAGGTCCTTAAATGAGTCTACAGTTTCAATCACTGTGCTGTATTAAATATTCACCTTTCAATTTATGTCTTCCAAATCTCATACAGGTTCACAAGTGTGTACTAAGCTAATGTCCCTGGGGCCTTTACAAGCCTAGCCATAGGATTACCCTGGCATAGTGCCACCCGACCTTAGTTCCCAGTGCCTCAGGTCAAGTAGAGTCACTGGAGTTATTCCTAGAGTGAATTTTCTGTTTCCCATCCACTCATCAAGATTTCTCTTGAAGAAGGTCAGCGAGGTGCTCTGCTTGACATGCATGGGAAGTCTGTTCCATAGCATGGACAGTCTCTGGGTTATGAACCTGTCCCTCTAGCATGTTCTGTTAATTGTGGTAATGAGGTTGAGGTCTCTGGAGCATGTGGTGCAGAGAGATTGGGATTTCTTTTAGATGTAGCATTTCTAACAGAGCTAGGTCAGACATGGCTTTGTCAGTCAAGCAGAGATTGCCTCTAAGTAAGCAATATGAGACAGAGAATATGTGGAGTTTTTTGAGTCTGTCCATATAGGACAAGTGTTTAAGGCCTAGGATCCTCTTTGTGAGGTACTTTTGCATCCTCTCCAGTTGTTGCAGGTGTCTAGTGAGGTACATGCCAAATGGGGCATTGTACTCGATGATTGACCTATGAGGGAAGAGTAGAGGGAAACAATGACCTCTTTCTTCCTGGATGAAAACCCCTTAGTAATGAGATGTGCCACATAGAACTTTCTGACCACAGTGGCAATGTGGTGATCAAAAGAGAGGTTGCTGTCAACCTGTGTTCCCACATCTCTTATAATGCCTTCTGTGTTCAGTGGACTACCATCAATGTGGTAATTCATGGGAACCGGGTTTTTCCCAAAGGGGATGATGACACATTTTTTTGGCATTGACCTTAAGGCCATGGTTCTGACACCAGTCGTTGGTCTCAGTGAGGCCATTCTGTAGGATGTTAACATCAATTGGGGAGTTAATAATAGCTCCCAACTTGCAATTGTCTGTGAACTTTGCCAGCCAGAGTCCCTTCGTGTTGGCCTGGACTTCAGAAAAGTAGATACCAAACAAGAGTGGACCCAGGACCGAACCCTGTGGGACTCCACTCATGACTAGTTGGCATTCTGACTTGGAGTCAACTACTTTCACATTGTAGGTTCTATACGTGAGCCAGTTTGCAACCCACCTAGTGATATAGGGGTTGATGCCAAGCTTATTGAGTTTTTCTATGATTCCTGAGTGGGTAATGGTATCAAAAGCCTTGGCCAGACCAGATCAAGGTAGGCTGTATGAGCCACCTTGCCTTAATCCACAGCTCTGGTGACTGACTCAAAGAAGTAGACCAAGTTGAGCAGGCATGATCTACCCTTCACAAAACCAAGAGAAACCGAGATTCCGTATATCCTTGTTTATTAGGTCCATGACGATGCGTTCCATAGTTTTGCATATCAGACTCATCCGGCTAATTGGGCAATAGTTCCCAAGGTCTGCAGTCGCTCCTCCTTTGTGGAGAGGGATGACTGTAGCAGTGTGCCATTTGGAAGGGACAAAGCCTGAGGTGAAGCTGTGATTGAACAGGGCACACAGGTGAGGTGGCAGTTCACTCTGTAGTCCATGTAGAACACAACCAGGGATATTGTCAGGTCCCATAGAAGCTATATTCTTGGCCTTGGACAGTGCTGTTTTAACTTGTGCAGCAGTAATACTGGGTGCCCGGCAATGTACTGGTATTGTGATTGGTCCTTTGGAGGGAGAGAGGGGTAAAGCTGGCACTGAATCCATCGGCCAGTATACTGGCAATATCTGTTGGCTCGGTATAGGAGGTTCCATTGTGCAGTAGCTCAGAGCAAATCTGGGTATTGCTGTGGAGATTCTTTACATAACTATAGAAGGCCTTGTGATTGTCTTTACCATCTGCTGCAATTCTGTTTTCATAGCTTGTTTTAGAGAATTTGATGAGGGATCTCAACTTTTTGTTGAGGCTGATAAGGGAGTTTTTCCAGTCTTGGGACTTCACCTTATTCCACATCAGTTTCCTCCTTCTTTTGTAGAGTTTTGTTTATGGCAGGAGACCACCAGATTGGCTTCCTTTTTTGGGAGGAGAGTGTCTTGATTCTATTGGGTATGGTGAGATCCATGCATTTGTGTACATGTTCGTACAGTGCATTGGTTTATGATTCTGGGGTCACACAATTATTCTCCATTTGCATGGGTGCCATGATGTTAGCCACCTCTGTTTTTAGTAGCCCAAAGTTAGCTTTGGAGAAGTTTTCATGGTGGTTATTTTTGCGGGGTGGGGTGAGAGGGATGTGGATTTCCAAGGTGATTAGTTTGTGGTCGGATCTAACCAGGGAGGAGTTGACTATTGCTGTAGAGCAACAGTCTCCCATGTTAGTAATAACAAGGTCAAGGATGTTGCTACCTCTAGTGGGGGTAAGAATGTGCTGGTCCAGGGCTGATGTGTTTATCAGCATATTATTTGGTTTACCTTCATAACGCCAATCTCACTATGGTCGACCCCGCTTCAGCGAATACCAAAGTGCGAATGTCCTGAACATTGAATTCCACATATCCGAACGGCAAAATCTCGCCCCCTTTTTGCCCCATGGTAGCACAGGTTTGAAGGTTTGGCACTGCCGGAAATGACGAAATTCGACATTTATTCGACTTTATAAAAGTTTCACGGTTCTGGTTTCATGGAAATGGTTCAACGATGTGGCCAGTCGATCATATGTGATCGATGATATGAAGGTAAACCTATTATTCTCCTGTGCCCAAATGGTCAATTTAGTCAAGTTATTTTGCAGACATGCCTTATCTGTAACACATGTAATCAGTTCCAATTTCAGGTCAGCTACATATAGATTGTAGAACACCTCAGAAGAAAAAGTTAGATCTGAAAGATACAATCTAAACAAGTAAGGGCCTAGGGCAGAGACTGTATCCAAGGATATCACCTGTCCAGTTGTTGTATGATACTCGCCATGTCCTATTTGCAAGTCATACAGCTATCCATCTTATCAAGAGTACATTGATACCTAGTTGTACTAATTTATTGATCAGTGTTTTGTGTATGACCCTGTCAAATGCTGAAGTTAAATCTATATAAATTACATCACAGCACAATTTTTCATTCATAGCAGTTATTATATTGTTATAGAACATCATGTTACAGGTGGTAATAGATCTGTTCTCAACATTTGCATACTGATATTTGGTTTCTAGTCCCAACCTATCCAGTTATGAGAATAACTTATCCAATATTACCTTCTCCATTACTTTTCCACAACATGAAAGTAGACTTAAGGGTTTATATGACTCTGGGTTTGTCCTAGTCCCCTTTCTCTTAAAGACAGGTTTAATAATTTCATGTCTCCAATCTTGAGGAATCTCCCCATATTTATATGACCTAGTGAATAATAGATATAATGGTACCATAAGTTCTTGCTGAAGTGTTCTCAGGTCATTGTTACTAATTATGTCTCCTCCCTGTGCTTTGTTTGGATTAAGTTTGTGCAGTTCTTTTTCAGTATAATCTAATTTGATTCTTGTATCTGGGGTTACCTGGATGTCACTAGGACAACTTATCACCCCTTTTGTGGAGCCAAACTGTTTTGCGTAAGATTTTCTAATTATATCTTTAATTTGTTGTGCCCAATAATACATTTTAGAATCTTCACACAGTTTATCAATTTGTGTGTCGTTACTCCTTCCACATCTTATGCATCTATAAAAAGGTTTCCTATTAAGCTCAATATCTTTATATAAATTTTCTTCAAATTTTTCTTGATCTTGTCTCACAATATGCTTAATTTGTTTGTCCAGCTTGTTTATTTCTATTTTCAGAGCTGCAGTTCGACCTCTCTTCCATTTCTTATATTTTTTTCATCTCTCACCTTAATCAGATATTTTGTTCTTATGGGAATATATCCCCTGATGTTGTATGCCTAGATCCTGATGTTAAACATTTTTTGCACTCAGTTTCTATTTCAAAACGTCCATCTGCAGTTTTTCCACTGAACACCTCACTCCAGTTAGTTTTCTATTTGCATTTTTCCACTGAACACCTCATTCCAGACTGTTTTGCTTTCATATAATCTATAATTAGCCTTCTGTGCATTGGTTTAGATTTCAATTTGGTGGAATTATCTAGCAACAAATTAAACTTTATAACCCCATGACCACTGCACATCAGCAGTGGTAAAACTTGACTTGAAGTAACAGGAATTTATTTAGGAACACAAACAATGCCTAGTATGTTCCGTCTCCTGGCAGGTTTTTTTACAGTCTGAAGCAATTGTTGTTCCTGAATATACGTTGTAAATAATTTCCTTACTAATGTTGTTGAACTAATATTATTCCAGTCTGTTTCTGGTAAATTTAAGTCGCCAGCTAATATTATTCTTCCATCCTGTGTTTCATGTAAGAAATGTATAAATTCCTCTAGGTCATCTGCACTTGACTTTGGTGGTCTATACACTCCAACAATTGTTATATGTTCCAGGGTTGTCTTTATTGCCACAGTTACACAGTCTATAGTATTGGTATTATCATTGAACATGTGATAATCACAGGTCTCATAACTATATTTAATCCCTATCATAACACCTCCACCTGATTTTTGTTAGAATGTCTGTTACAGTAGAAACATTTATACCCTGACAAAACTGGTTTCCAGTCACTTTTCTTTAACCATGTTTCGCAAACAATTAACAACATCGCTCTTGTGGGAAAGTAGAAGGTTCTCCAATAAAAAAAAAAACTTTATTATTAATGCTCCTAGCATTGACAACCATCAGAGATGCACCAAATGTTGCTGTCTGTGAATCTAATTTTTGACCTGGCAGAAATCCTGCCTAGTGTTTGTCAAATATTGCAATATATCTACTGCAAAAATGATCTTCCCTGATCTTGACAAATGCACGCCATCTTATCTGAACAGGTGTACCCAAAACTAGGCTTGGATGATCTACACTTCTTTTTTAAAACAGGACATTTTTCCATGTAGGTATTTACCTAAAAAATGTTTTCATTTGCAGTAACCTGACTATCCTTTCTATAGGTGATTTGTGAAAAATAGATCCTAACACCAATACAAGCTATACTATTTAAAAGGACTGTCAGTTCCTTACTAACAGTCAGAGAGTCCTTGCGAATTACATCAATTGTACCAACATGAACGGCTCCATATTTCTTTACATTAAGGCATTCCAAAACTTGTCTCATGTCTTCTATTTTTGCTCACGGCAAGCATAACACTATTCAATGTTCATTATCCTCTCTACAATTATAATGTCTATAGCCCCATTCATGTCACCCTACCCGAAAGTTCATGAAATTGTATCACTTCCTTTCAAAACCCTTTGTGACTGCTTGAGAGGTGGGGTCTTTAATGCTAGATGTGACACAGCACCCACTATATCTACGTGGCAGGTGATTTCATAGAAGGCACACATGATGTTAGTTCTATTCTGCAGTAGGCTAGGAAACCACACGTGATCCTGTATATGTACAGGCATTATATCAAGGACCTTGTTGAGTATTGTAGAGATGGAGGCCCTTGAAATACCTAGTATTTACCCAGTTAGGGTCTGAAAGGTCGCTGTAGCCAGTAGAGAAAGAGGTATACATACCTTGGTTTCCACAGGTGCAGGACGACTGTGCTCTCCTGTTGATTCTGTGTAGGGGTGAAACATGTCAATCAAGGCCTGTATAGTCTTGCAACAGACTCTGTAGTAATCCACATTCTTTTGATCAGTAAAATTCTGATAAATCAACTACTGTTGGTAATGCATACCGGAAGAACTTGGCAGTGCTAACGACTACAGTATCCTATTGCATGACAGTTGCTGCAACTCTGAGAATTCTTGCCAAATGCAATTGGAAAAAAATATGGTGTGCTTTTCACATTTATATTCAGGCACAGAAAGCTGTGAACTTTCTTCTACAGACATCCATGAGTAAGGACTTTGCTCACTATAATATTTTTTAATTACACCTGGACCTTATGAACTACCTCATTTCATTTGTATGTCATTGTGCAGCCATTTGCATATATCTTCTGTTGTACATTTGGGTTCACTGCACTGGAGTGCATCATGAGACTATGAATCATTGTTAGTCCGTACAACTAGCAAAAATGAAAAAATCAAGACCTCTAGTTCACCCCAAAAGTATTTTATTCTCTAGCACCTCGGTACAAAACCTTCCAGGAGATACAAAATTCAGCTAAAAATGTGCTACCTTTTTATACAAAAAACACAGACTCAATCAATAATACAATCAAACAAATAAAATACTTCCAATTCACCTCTCCATTCAGTCCCATAGGGACCAAAGTATCATATTTAAGAATAAAGGCAGACTCTTTGTACACCAGTTTCTTTCAAAAGTATTTCATCATTTTCCACAAATACTTGCTCTAAAATATAACCTTGAAGCATAGAAAAATCACTACCATGTACAGCTCTAAAATTACATGCAAAAATCTTGTCTTCCTTATGTCCCTGACTGAGACCTGGTTCAAGGCTCCAGAGAGCACCCCTGCATTACCAGGCTATAACTCATACCACACTTTTTGGCCACCTAACCTGGACCGGAACACCAAAGGTGGAGGTGTGTCCATATTCATTAAGGATATCCACACCTTCAGGCTAGTTGCTCAGCATAATTCATCCAAGGTTATCCAAGTGCAACTAACTCTGGGCAAAACTGCAATCCAAATTGTAGCTTGCTACAGACCCCCCACCATGCCCCAGGATTCCCACTCCTCTTTTTTTGATGTACTGGAAAATATTAGGGTTCAACCAAACACCCTAATAATGGGCGATTTCAACTACCCCACCATTAACTGGGAAAACTACTCATGTACCATCTCCTTCGCTCAACGCTTTCTGGAATTCATAAATTCCAATGCTCTGGATCAACTTATCCACACCCCCACCAGGGGCAACAATATCCTAGACCTAGTCATTACCAACATAAGTGACCGGTGTTCCACACCTGAAGTCAACTCCTCTTTGGTCAGATCCGACCATAAGCTAATCACCCTGGATATCCACATCCCGCCCCCACCCCCCATTAAGAAACCACAGTAGAAACTTTCTCCAAAGCCAACTTCATGCTTAACATAGAAGTGGCAAACTTCATGACACCTATGCAGATGGACAATACAGTTACGACTGCTGAATCCTACACAAATGCACTCTATATGCACTTACACGTGTGCATGGATCGTGCTATCACAAACAGAACCAAGATGCTATCCTCCAAAAAAAGGAAGCCAATCTGGTGGTCCCCTGACATAAACAAACTCTACAACAGAAGGAAGAAACTGCTGCAAAAGAGAGTAAAATCCCATGAGTGGAGGAGCTCCCTGGTCAGCCTCAGTAAGAAGCTGAGATCCCTTATAAGATCGTCCAAAGCTAGCTATGAAAACAAAATTGCCACTGATTATAGGGACAACCACAAAGCATTATATAGCCATGTTAAGAATCTCAATGGTAACACCCAGATCTGCTCTGAGTTATAGCACAGCAGCATGAAAATTACAGAACCAACTGATATTGCCAACATCCTGGCAGATAGGTTCAGTGCTAACTTTAACCCCCTCTCACCACATAAAGGGCCCATATCTATACAGGAAGAATGCAGAGGCCCTGTAATCACAAATATGCAGGTAAAAGCTGCACTCTCTAAAGCCAAAAACACAGCATCCATGAGACCTGACAACATCCCAGGCTGCGTTTTATACAAACTTCAGAACGAACTGGCTCCCCACCTAAGCACGATATTCAATCATAGCCTCACATAAGGCTTTGTGCCCACTGAATGGCACACAGCAACAGTGATCCCACTCCACAAAGGGGGGCGCCACCACTGATCCTGGGAACTATCGCCCTATTAGCCTGACAAGCCTGGTCTGTAAGGCCATGGAACATATCATCATGGAACTCTGTATAAACAAAGACATTGGTAACCTCCAAAATCTGGACCCCACCCAGTTCGGGTTTGTGAAAGGCAGATCATGCCTCCTGAACCTAATTGACTTCTTTCAGGCAGCCAACAAAGCCGTAGACAAGGGTAAGTTGGCTCACACAACCTATCTTGACCTTGCCAAGGCTTTTGACACCATCTCCCATTCTGGAATTATAGTTAAACTCACTAAACTAGGTATAAATCCCTACATCACAAAATGGGTTGCCAACTGGCTCACTGACAGAACCCACACTGTAAAAGTTGCAGACTCCAAATCTGACTTCAAACCAGTGACAAGTGGAGTACCACAGGGTTCAGTCCTGGGACCTCTCCTGTTTGGTATCTACTTCTCTGAAGTACAGGCTAACACAGAAGGCCTTTGGCTAATGAAGTTCGCAGATGACTGCAAACTAGGAGCCATAGTTGAGTCCCCAAATGATGTGGACATCCTACAGAAGGGCCTCACTGAAACAGATGCCTGGTGTCAGAGCCATGGCCTCAAGCTCAATGCCAAAAAGTGCATTGTCATCCCCTTTGGTAAAAACTCAGTACCCATGAACTACCACATAAGCAGCAATCTACTTAATGCTGAATGTGTGATAAGAGACCTTGGGACCCAGGTGGACACTAGTCTCTCATTTGATAATAACATTGCCACAGTGGTCAGGAAATCCTTCTACATGGTACTCCTCATCACAAAAGGGTTCTCATCCAGGAAAAAAAAGAGGTCATTGTTCCCCTCCACTCGACACTCATTAGACCCATTATAGAGTACAACGCCCCTTTTGGAATGTACCTTACAAGACATCTGCAGGTGCTGGAAAGGCCACAGAAGTACCTCACAAAGAGGATTACTGGCCTCAAACAGATTCCCTACACTGACCATCTCAAAAAACTCCAGCTTTACTCCATAGCATATTGCCTACTCTGAGGTGATCTCTACCTAACATATAAAGCTATGTCAAACCCAGAGCTGTTGGACATGCTACACCTTAAGAAATCCCAGTCCCTCCGAGCTACATGCTCTAGGGACCTAAACCTTGTCACCACAATAAACAGGACATACTGGAGAGATAGATTCCTGTCCCAGAGACTTTCCATACTCTGGAACAGGCTACCCATCTATGTCAAGCAAAGTTCTTCATTAGCACTCTTCAAGAAAAATCTTGATGAGTGGATGGGAAATAGGAAGTACACCCCGGGAATCACTTCTATGTCTCTGCTCGACAGGGGCACAGGAAAAAAACTTTCTTGGGTGGTGTAAGCCAGGGAACCTTGTTGGCTAGGCTTACTTAGGCCCTTGGGCCAATAGCCTAGTACCTACCTATGAACATATGTGATATTGATGAAGATGCATTAATACTATTTTATTTCCCTTATCCGATAGCTTTATAAATCCCTTCTTTCTTGCAGTTCTTTTAGGGCTTTCCACTCTCTTAATGTCAAATTATAACAAATATTGTTCATATTATACAACAACTTATCACACATTAGATTCATGGCAAATTTTAACATTGAATTAAAATGTATAATTTTTTCATTAGAATAGGGGGAATATATTTGCTTTTCATAGGCACAACAGAAGTGTCAATAGGACAATAAGCATTATTTTCCACATGTTCCATAGACATGTTCAAACCTGAAAAACAAGAATGAAAACTTTCTTCCATAGAAATATCAGCATATGGTAACTTAACATCAATATTAAAAAACCTTAAGGTGCAACTTACGAATAAAACGGAAAATTTCCTGGTTTAAAATATGTTTCCTATGTAGTGCAGTAGGGACATATCTCAGTCCCAAATTCAAAACAGCAAATTGTTCATCTGACAAAATGCATCCAGAGAGATTTACAACCATGTTACAGTTAATATTAACAAAGTCATTGCAACTTGCCTCTTTTGTTGTTAAAATGCCATGGTGCCATTGTCGAAAATTGTCCAGACTAATTGCCATTGGTGTATAAGCCATTTTGGTTTCTTTTCCAATTAAATTACTCCCTGTCATTCTCCCCTTCCCTCCCAAACCAGCGTCCATGCTCCTCTGGTTGTTTGGCTGCTGGCAAAGCCGGATAATCATGCCCATTACTTTCTAGGCCACAATTGTGGTCTGTTTTATTTATTTTATTTGTTTATTTAACATTTTTTAACCAGGAAAGTTCGACTTGGAACAAAGCCAATTTTCAGCAGAGGCCTGGGGAGAAATGTTCCAGATGCATGTCTTGTAATGTGGGAGGAAACCGGAGCACCTGGAGGAAACCCACACGAACACAGGGAGGACATGCAGAGTCTACACAGAAGACACCCAAGCCAAGAATCGAACCGGGGAACCTCTTGCTACGAGATGACAACGCTACTGCTGCACCACTGCTCTGTCCGTCTGTTTCTTCTGAGGAAGCAAAAGAAACCGAAAGACGTTTTTTAAACCTCCCCTATTACATCATCCTTTCCCATGCTGCTGTTTAGTTGGAGACACAAAGGCCCGCCCATTTTCATAGTCTCTAATGTCCCTTAAAAGTTTCATTTTTCTATATTCCACTAAATCTTTTTCTAATGAATTAAACTTCATATTTACATTCTCCATCAAAGAATTCATACTAGTGAAATTCAGAGAACTGGAAATCTCTAAAGATAAGACTGCGGTTTTTGCTTAAGTTATTGCTGTTTAAGTTGGTCCCGTTCAAGCAAAATAGCAAGCCAGTCCATAACACATCTGTGGGCTGCTGCAACCCAACGTTCTTTAAATACTCTATCAGAATCACACTGCACATCAAAAGGTTCACTAGGGCTCTTTATAATCCGAAGACCTGTAAGTGTAACATTCAACTCCATATATCTTTTTAAGCCCAAAATGTTAAAAATGTACCTTAGTTTCCTTTTACAGCAGCATTTCAAATTTATCGCACAGTTCTCTTATACCCAAAGGGCAGAATTGGGCACCTGTCCCACTGCAGAAATGGGATTATTCACGCTTTGTTGCCTCTCCTCAACACACTGATCAAACAGCTGGACAAACCTGGACATACCATGGTTGTTCTCACCAGTAGGTATCCGTGAAGTCTGGATATACTGCTCCATTGTTCTCTGTGACCCAGATGAATTTCCAGAAACATGAGCAGCACCCAGGCCAGGCAGAGAGTCTTCTCTAAAAATTCATGAAATATCCCTGTTAGGGTCTGAAGTCATAAAGACAACTAGTCCATACAACTAGCAAAAATAAGAAAATCAAGACCACTGGTTCAGACCCAAAAGTATTTTATTCTCTAGTGCCTCAGTACAAACCTTTCCAGGAGTTACAAAATTAAGCTAAAATGGGCTTCCTTTCATACAAAAAACACAAACTCAATCAATCAATCAATAATAGAATCAAACAATTAAATAAAATACTTCCAATTAACCTCTCCATTCAGTCCCGTAGGGCCCAAGGTATCATATTTAAGAAAAAAGACAGACTCTTTGTATAACAGTTTTTCTTTCAAAAGAATGTCATCATCATTTTCAACAAATACTTGATCTAAAATACAACCTTAAAGCATAGAAAAATCACTGCCATGCACATCTCTGCGAATCATTTTTAGCCTGCAACTGCCTGTAAGTTGCCAATTCCTGGAAAATAACATGGTGCGTACTGTGCAGCTTGTCCATAAACACATGGCAGAATCTAACACTGTATCAACAGCACAGAAACAATGTAACACAGCTATCAAATTGAATAAAATAATATACAGGTGCTGACATTTGAGCAGTGTCTTAGAAAGCTAGGCATATATACTTTAGAGGAAAAACTGTAGGAACTGTCTGGAAACATTTATTGGTTGGGGATAAGATGAAGGATGGACTAGAAGATGAATGTCAAGGGGGGTAAGTGACATGAGCAGCAGCTGAAGGAGCATATCAAGAAAGTGTACTACTTCAGTGGGGAGGGGGTGGTGTAAGGCACTAGAATGTATTACCTGAGAAAACAAAAGGGTGTAACTCTTCAAAGGGGTTCAGAGTTGCTTGGTACAGAGAAAAGAAATGATGAGACAAGGGTACTGGAGTGGCAGTTATTTGGAAGAACTAGCTGTAAATTAAATAGAGTAGTTATACCATGGGGCCTTCCTACATCACCAGTTTATGTGTCCCTATATTTGGAGGGGTATAATCAAAAGAAATATTAAGATTTTTTTATTTAGGTATTGTCGCTCGTTTATCTCTAACACATATGACAAGAAGGCTGGTGTTTTTGTTTAGATGCTTTAATACATAGAAACACACCAGGATGGATAGCCGCATCATTAAATACGAACCAACTAGTTAACATACAGACCTTACAGACATGCATTTTTACATGTCAACTGCTTACTACAAAATGGCAGTCTAGCTTGCATGTGATCAGTATTTATACACATTTGCAAGCCCTTCGATAGCTTCTTAAAGGTATATACACATATATTGATCTACATCCTCCCTCTTAAAAAGTTTGCCCTTTGAAAAACAATATTAGAGATAGACATGCATTAGTATATACATTGGAAACAAACGCAATGTTCATGTCCAAGTTGCTTCTTATCTACTACTGGGTTTAGAGATGCGACCATATCTCTTAACATAACAATCTGGACCAAACTTAGCAACAGGGATAGTCTGTGGTCCAGAACTCATATCAGGAACTTTTGGATTCATCATAGGAAAGGGAATGTCCTCTGGAACTTCCTGTGGAATTGGAACACTGGACAACTCACTCTACGACAAAGAATCTTTCTTACAGGGTATGTGCTGTGGTATAGACTCAGACACGGGTCACAAATGCTTCCAATTCCACCTAAAAACTGCTCCTTCTGATTCCACAATGTATGATCTTGGCTCTGGACCAATATTCTTCATGACATCAATCCAATCATAACCTCTGGACGTTTGCATCCTTACTTCTCCTTCTCGTAAATAATTGAGCAGTTTGCTGGTCTTATCACAGTAGGGCTTCTGGGTTAGGCGTTTCTTCAACAGATTGTCTTTCACTAACCTGTTGTTCTTGACACATGGAACCAACAATTGACTACTGATTGGTAATGTGGTTCTGGTTTGTCTCGACAGAAGTCTCTGAGCAGATGAATGAAGATGTTTATTATGAGGAACATTTCTGAGCTTCAAGAGATTCAGGAAAACATCAGTATTATCTGGATTTGACGTCTCTAGTAACTGTTTTGCACTTTGAACTGCATGTTCTACCAAACTGTTTGACTGCGGGTACTCTGGACTACTTGTGACATCAGCAAAGTCCCATTCTTCAGCAAATCTTTTGAATTGTTGGCTTGTAAACTGAGTGCCATTGTCAGAAATAACTGTGTGGACTACCATGTAGTGAAAAATGATGTTTCATCTTAGTAATGACAGTACTGGATGCTAGGTGAGGAAGTAGTTCAATCTCGAACCAATTGGAGTAAGAGTACTAACACCAAATAATGATGATCATTCCACTCAAAAATGTCTGTGGCTACTGTCAACCAAGGGAGTTCTGGAATCTGGTTAAGCTGAAGTGGTTCCTTCTGGTGATGTGGCTTTGTACTATTACACACTGAGCAAGAAGAAAGTGCTCTCTCAATGTCTTGTGACATAGAAGGCCAAAATATTAGTCCTCTCACCCTTCTTTTGGTAGAGTCAGTGCCTGGCTGACCATGATGCAAGATAGGTTGCAAGGACTTTGGAACAATCACTTTTGGACCTTTCGTAATGATAACATTGTCAGCCAAAATCTCATCTCTGTATCGAAAATAAGGTTGTACTTCTGGAGGTAAACTGGATTGCTTTGATGGCCAACCTTGATTGATAAAGTGAATGAGCCTTAGTAAAACTGGATCTGTGGCTGTGTGATCTCTCAACTAATCAAGACATGGGGAAGAAATATTTCTCACTTCCATGACTTCAAAATCCAGGTTCTCATTCTCATGTTTTTTTTTGTGGTGTTTCTGGGTGATCTGGGTAATGTATCAGCAAGATAAAGAAGTTATCCGTTCTTGTAAACAAGAGTAAAATTTTACTTTTGCAATCTCAACATCATACATTGCAATCTGGCTGGGGCTGAATGCATAGGCTTTCTCAAGATAGTGACTAATGGTCGGTGGTCTCTTTCAAGTGACTGCACCTAAACCAAATATCGAAGCATCACAGGAAAGTGTTACTGGATTGTGAACATCATACTATCTCAGTGTTGGTGGACTAGCAATTCTCTGTTTCAGGATTTCAAATGCTCTTTGGTGTTGCTCTAACCACGACCAAGATACATCTTTACGTATCAGCTCTTTGAACGGTGCTGAAAGTTGGCTCAAGTCTGGAATAAACTTGCCTAAGTAGTTAACATTGCCAAGAAAACATTGCAGGGCTTGAACATTGTCTGGTGTTGGCATCTCAAGAATGGTTGTTCTTTTGAAGCGTCTGGTTGTAGGCCTGTACTTGAAAATAAACAACCAACATAAGTAACTTCTTGTTCCTTGAACTTGCATTTCTGTGCATTGAGCTTAAGATTCATTTGACGTGCCCTTACCAGAACTTTTCTGAGGTTACTGTCATGTTCTTCCTCATCATGACCTCCAACCAGTATCGCATCTACTATAATAGCACAAGGATGCCCAGAAAAAAATTTGCTCCATTGCATGCTGAAAGATTTCACTTGCAGAATTTATCCCAAATGGCATTCTCAAAAATCTGTACCTGCCAAATGGAGTAGTAAATGTAGTGAGCAATGATGATTTCTTGACAAACTGAATCTGCCAAAATGAACTCTTTGCATCTAAGCCAGAAAAAAATAGTGACATTTTGGCATCAAGGCTGCGACTTCTTTGACTGTGTGCATTGGATGATGAGGTCTTTTTAATGCTTTGTTCAAATCTTGTGGGCCAATACATATTCTGATGTCATTTGGGCTTTTCTTGTGAGCTACCACCATGGAAGATACCCACTCAGTTGGAGTTTCAACTGGACAAATCACACCTTGTCGCACCATTTTATCTAGCTTGGCCTTGCATGGTTATTGGAACTTTATGTACTGGCCTGATAACTGGACTGACCTCTGGATCTAACTTTATGGAGTGCACAACTGGAAGTTTGGCTAGTTTGTTTTCAAACAGAACAGCATAGGTAGAAAACATGTACTGGGCAAAGTTAGAGTAGTGGTCTTTTAAACTAACACGATGGACTTCCTGATTAAAGGAAAGCAGTCCCATTTTCCAACTGTCTCTGAGCCCTAATAATGACTGGACGTGCCTCTTGACTACATAAAAAAACTAAGTCATAGCTTCTTCCAGCATAGTAACATGAAAGCACTACTGAGCCTTCGGTTTGAATTTCTTCACCTCCATAAGCAACAAGCTTCTCACACCTTGCTAAATCAAGCCTTTCATCTTTACACACTCTGGCAAATGTTTCTTCTGACATAACATTGCACTTGTAACCTGTATCAACTTTGAGCTCTATGGACCATTTATCCGAACAGTACAAAATATTTCATTCTCTGCCTTTAAATCTACTGCATCGATCATTTCATGAAGCACTGACACACTATCAACATAAAGAATAGGGTGGCAGCTTTCTAACTGATCAACTTGTTTCTTAAAATGTTCCCTTTTATTGAAAGAATGTGGGCCTTTTGATTTACAAAACCTTTTGAAATGATTCCATTTATTGCATTTGTTGCATTGTTGACCACATGCTAAACATTTTTCCCTTTTAGATTAATGACTTCCACCACAGTTACAACAGTTGGCAATGAAACTATGTTAGGGCCCATTCTTTGAGTTTGCTAACTCACTCTTATGCTTCACTGAGACTGTGCAAACTCTGGAATTTGCTAGAAAGCTCTGGGGTTTACCAGTGAGTGCTGCAGGGGTTACAGTTGCTACCATGTTCTTGGGCCTATTTCTTTTAATAACGTGCTGCATATTATCAACATGAGCTTTATCCCTGTGCCTTCTTGAGCTGCTGTCATTTGTAAGCATATTTGTGTGGTTTTCTGTGACCTCCTATATCTTACAAGTCTCAATGGCCTTATTCAAAGTTAAATCACTCTCACGAAGCAAAATCTTTCTCACACCATCATCATTTATACCACACAAAAGTCTGTCCTTTATCAATTCATCCCTCAAATCACCAGATCTGCATGTTTTAGCCTTGTTTCTCAGGTCGGTTATATACGCTGCAAAAGTTTAGCTAAGCTCTTGATCCCTTGTGTAAAATAAGTGCCTTTCCATTGTAACATTTTTCTGGGGGTTACACATTTCTCTAAATTTACGTTTTAAGCACTCAGGGTCCTCCCTTGACTCAGCCTGTACAACAATATGATGGTTTTCCCCCTATGCAGCATATACAAATGAACGTTCCCTTTCTATAGCTTCTGACCCAGCTAAATTAAGCAGGATAAATGCCTTTGTATGGGCATCTTTATCAGAAAATGTAGCCTGTATGAAAATGTCATACTCTTGCTCAAACACTCTCCAGTTCTCTGCAATATTACTGTCAAACACAAGTGCAATGGGTTTTCGAAATCCGTCTGCCATGCCCACAAAGTATGCACAAACACCCTGAAAATATGGCCCTTGTAATTATGTATGAACAAACAGTTTTGTGAGCTTGTAATAACACTCAAATGCACAATAAACTTTTTGAGCTACTGTACTTAGCAAAATATGTTCTCTAATGGCTATACTCTGTGAAATATGTCCTGTAATGGCTGTACTTTGCGAAAGGCTTTACTCTAACACTGCACAAACATGCAAACACTTTATACACTTCTGATAACTCAGATATATTTGCTTAATGTTTAAATATATGTTTTGCGAAAATGTGGTCATTTCCCTTTATTTTATTAATTTTATGCAATTTGGACTTTATTTCAAAAAGTTTCCGCAGTAATTTGAATATTTTTATCAATATCATACATATCTGTTTATGCGAATATAACTTAGAATGTTCTGTATGCCCCGTTTCATATTATATGAAAAGAAATTGTGCTGATCAAGTTTTAATAACTGAAATTTATTTGACCTGTTTTGCGAAGTTTACACATTTTGGAGATTATCAACCCGTCTATATTCCTATCTCTAAGCAAGTGCCACTAGTCATTTTACCCAAGCCGCCTTCAACTTCATGCCCCTTGTATATGCTGGTTTCTGATTCCTTGTTCTTTAGACATGCCACTTCTGACACCATGTCACTCGTTCGTCTCTAACACAC
Organism: Protopterus annectens; assembly: GCF_019279795.1. NCBI lineage: Eukaryota > Metazoa > Chordata > Ceratodontiformes > Protopteridae > Protopterus > Protopterus annectens. Next base: position 414,607,217 of record NC_056745.1, on the reverse strand, counting down.
ATGACAAAAAGGCTGGGATTTTTGTTTAGGTGCTTTAATACATAGAAATACATCAGGATCGATAGCAGCATCATTAAATACAAATGAACTACTTAACAGACAGACTTTACATACATACATTCTTACATCTCAAGTGATTACTACAAAATGGCAGTCTAGATTGCATGTGCTCATTATTTATACACTTTTGCAAGCTCTTGGATAGCTTCTTAAAGGTATATACACATATATTGATCTACAGGTATGATTGCTGCAAAACACCCTATACTTCTCTGTCTCAGATTCTTCCCTAGTAGCAACTTTATGCTGACACCTGATCTAGGGGATTCCTGGTGAGCCTGTATCATGCATATGATGGGGTGACTCTTCATTTATATATATGGTTAGTACACACCTAAGTAAATATAGCCCTCAGATGTATGATCTATACTAAACATGACAGTAAATGGCTTAAACCACAGTATGTAGTTTAAGACTTTTACTGCTAATGGCACCCACCATAAAAAAAAAAAAACTAAGTAAACTTAGCAATGTAAGTCTTGATTTAGATTAGACTTTCATAAATTCTTATGTAAACTAGACACTTGTTTGTTTCATAATGTATGAGTGTTTGTGTGTGTGTGTGTGTGTGTGTGTGTGTGTATGTCTGAGTGTTTACTCTATGATGGACTGGCATTCCATTCAGAATTTGTACTCTGCCTTAAACCTGCTGACTGTTGCATAGGCTCCTTCTCCTCATGACACTGAATGGGGTAAAGCAGTGAGTAATCAATGTGGTTCCATAATGACATTTATAGTAAGACAGGAAATTAAATGTCAGAAAATGTAAATAGTAACCATTTTGGAAAAAAAATCAATCGCAAATCAAAATTTTTTTAAAAAATACTGTGTATATGTTATGAGACCAATAGCCAAAATGGAGGCATGTTCACATAAATAAACAAAACATCTTTAATTTGTGTGAGTAGTTTTGCTAGAGACCTTTTTTCAAACACTCAGCAGAACTGTGGTCTGCAATTTCAACTAGTGTCCTTTGAAAAGGTGTGAGTCATCCTCCTGAGAGCTCTGTCTCCCTATTTGTTAGGGGTAGCTATAGTTTCAAAGATTTTATAGCACTAAGGGGGTGGAAGCATCTTATGGTAAACGTAACAGGAAGAATAGAATACATTTAACTGGTACTTCTGCTGTTCTGCATTAACTTATTTTTAAATAGATGTGTTTACTGTTATAATTTACATATTTCATTTTCAAAGCCCCTTTTCAGGATTTAAAGTATATCTTGAAAGTGTGTCTAAAGATCCCACCAAAAGCATTGGCATATGTTGCATTTTTCTGTTAGTGTGATTTCATAGGCAGCAGTTGTATAAGTAATTAAAATAAAAACTTCATGAATGCTGGAGCAAAATGTTTTTATTATTTACTACACTTCCCAAAGAGTGGAGAAATATTAAACAAAATAATAAATTACTGCAAAACCGTTGTAAACAGCACTAGTACAGCTAACAAATCTGATATTTTTTCATTCTACATTTACATGTCATTTATTAGTATAGGACAGAGAGCTGTTAAGAAATCAATGTTTAGTATATTGGAGTTTCACTCACTAACTCAAGCAGGTTCACTTAATACGTTACTGTTTTCATCATTGTAGGCAGAGCTAGATATTACAGGCAAAGCATTTAAAGAAGCAGGCTAAATCAATGCTTCCTTTTCCTTGTGACAAATGAATGCTGCAACTCAGTACAATATGTGCATGTGTGTGTGTGTGTGTGTGTGTGTGTGTGTGTGTGTGTGTGTGTGTGTGTGTGTGTGTGTGTGTGTGTTTGTTTTGCTCAATTGCTGCATGCTATTGTTA